>NC_031773.1:35580623-35652392 GCF_001522545.3 Parus major | reverse complement strand
CTTTAGCTCTTTTTTCCCAGCTCTCTCACTTCTGTTCTGTTCTGTTACTCTCTTTCGTAGAAATCTTAAGTCTTAAACTCATGTATTCATATCTTACCCTCTTTTGTACTGTTCTCCCTGAGCCCGCTTTGAGCTCTATCTGCTGGCTCATAGCAGGCTTCCTCTCTCTCTCTCTCTCTCTATCCCACGCCCTGAAATAAACTTCTAACACCTAACTCGATTATAGAGGTCTTTGCCGTGTCTCTGACCGTCCTCAGAAAGCGTCTCCTACAGGGCTGAGACTGGGGAGAGCCCCTTCTCCTGCTGGTTCCTCACACGGGGCTGGCTCCTGGGGATGGAGTGCTCTGGGAAGCACAGGGACGTCAGACTGCTCCCCAGATGTGCCTCTGCATTTCTTGGCTGTAGCCAGTGTGCAGCAAGGGCTGTACTCAGTTCAGCCAGCAAACATAACACCTCCAGAGACTTTCTCCACTCACCCAGTGCAATATATGCAGGTTGAGGCTTTTGTGGACACACATGTATAAGAACTCCTTTAAGAAATTATGCATGTTATTTCTCTGGCTCCCTGGACTGCAGTAGCAATTAGGTCCTGCTAAGTTTCATTGCTTATCTCTGAGTTGAGGGAAGGAGCGGCAGAAGCCAGATATTACTTACATGCAGAGATTAAGGACATGACCCCAAATGAACCCCATTTACTTGCTCGGCAACTCAAATGTCATCAGTCTTAAAAATCAATGAACACTGAATTATGAATAGTTTTCATATGGAAAGTTTGAGAAATATTGATGTGACTCCTGAGCAGTTGGTTCCACAATGTTAATATGAGCTGTGAATCTAATTAGAACTACACAGTCAGCAGAATATGGACAAAGACAAGGTTAAAGTATCACCTTCTGCCTTTCAGAAAAAATTGAGTGGCTTTCTTGAAATTTCATATTTGATATTCCCCAAGTAGGTCAAAAATGCAATTACAAAATAAACTAATAATTCCAAAGCTAAGAAGCTGTGCGCAAATTAGGTCTCCTTTTCTTGTCCACAAGGACAAAATTTATATGGCTAAATTTGATCTTTCTTTTCTTTTGATGATCTCCATGTGCTTTCATCAACAAAATTAACTTGTTTTTAATTTTTTTATTCAGACTTTATCTCTTCCACAGCTATATTTTCTTTTTCTTTCAGTCCTGAGTGCATTTTTACTTTCCCAGTCTTTCAATATCTCTGTCATGACCACATGTATATAACCCCTCTGTTAAAGAATACATAGCATGCCTCTCTACCCTCTTCTAATACAGTAGAGGATCTTCTTGTTTGAAAGGTTTTACAACAGAATAGTAAATGACAAATAATTGTTTTACTTGGTCCTTTCTGTTGCTGGTGGACAGTGGGAGAGACTTTTCCTGGGAGGCACAATTACTGGCACAACATAGCACAAGTCTGACCAGCTGTGGTGTGGCCCTGCTGCCTTGGGAGAACAAAGATGTAAGCATTCACTGTACATGTCCCAGCCCATGAATACCTAAGGCTGTTACAGCAAACGGGATAGGAGGAAATTAGATTATAAATGGTGACTTGTTTTCTTACTGTTCCCCACAATAAACATATTTACAATTCAGTGGTTCAAGAAATTATGGATGTCCAAGAAAAGCCTGTTTGTATCTAAAGCATGGTGAACAATGAGTGAAATTCAGCCCCATGTTGAACTCCATTAGAATCAATGGAGTTTCTTCTTCTTTGGGCTATAAATTAAAGGGCAGTTGTCTCATCTTTACCTCCAGATTGCTGCTGTGGAGCAGCCGCAGTGGGTGCGCTATCGGCTTGGGGGCTGTCCTGGTGCTGCTTTGCCTGATGGGGCACATCAAGCAGCACCCACTGAATTGGGGAAGGACATTCCTGGGACCCCCCTAAAGCATTTTTCTGCATGGTACCTCCCCCCTCCGAGGGCTCACCTTCAGATTAACCAAGGAGATGCCAAATATCACCTGAAGGTTCATGCACATGGAAGCCAAGCCCTGTTCACTGCAGTGCTTTTGCAGAGATGATTTGTTTAGAGCCAGGTTGTGTTTGTGGCCTTCAGGACCAGAGGGACAAGAAGTCCCTTCTCTAGATCAAGCTGTCATCTATGCTGCTTGCAGTGCTGAAGCTCCCTCTCCTCTGGCTGCTTCTGTCAGAGCTACAAATCACCACACAGCCATTGTAGGGCTTCATTTCACAGAAATACCCAGATGGGCACACATCCTTTATCCGCTGTGTGAGGTTCCTGCAGTTCTTCTGTTAGGGCTCCATCACACTGCAGGTACTGCAGAACCCTGAAGGGATGTGGTACCAGCCGATACCCAGCTGGCAGTGCACAGATATTTTCATTGTAACCATCCTCTGTGTCATCCTGTGCAATTTAACCTGATTCTCTTTTGCCTCACACACACATTCTGCCTCCTTTGTTGCCTGCTTATGTACTTAAGTGCTGGACACAGGGAGTCCAGGAGCCATCAGAGCAGACTCCCAGCACGTTCAGTTCAATTTTGTTGTTTGCTATTCAAAATGCTAATCTCAACACTGGAGCCAGTAAGGTTTTGGGGGTCCTTTTTTCATTTATTTCTCTGCAGCAGAACACAATAGATGTCAGCACGTGAAATGCTCACTTTCATGGCCATAACAAAGGGTCATAACTCTGGGTTTTCAGCTTCATGGACAGTGCACTTGGGGATTCATAGCTGGCAGCAGCCTTGGGAGAGTGCAGACAGCTACATTGCAAGTCACTACTGAGACAGAATTATTGTAACCAGGTAGCAACACAGCTTTAAAGGCCAACAGCAAATATGAATAGCTCCAGAGAGAATACAGGGGAAAAATTAACAATGACATTATGCATACAGTTGTGTGTCTGTTGTGTTTCCCAGTTTATGTTTACCCAAAATATGATGAAATATTCAAAAAATATTACCTTTGAAAATAAGTCCTGTATGATTTTCTCCAAGCCAAGCAATATGGAATGATCTTCACTGCTCAGACATGCAGCTTTAGTGAGGTTATTACTGAGTACACAACACAGATGGACAGTCTTGTTATATAGAACAAATGGGAATTGTCTTTATTACAGTATTTAATTGGCCATCTCCAGACAACACTAGATAGGGCAAGTCATGTTCCTCCATAATGATGCTGGAGAATGATCACCAAGCTTCCCACGAGTTTCCCTTCTGTCTGATTACTTTTTTTGGTGGAACAGGCTCCACTCTCAACCTCTGCCTCCTCAGGGGGAGCAGCTTCCCCTCCTCTCCCTCTTACCCTCAGACACTTTCATCTGGGTTTGCTTCATTGAGCCGTAATGCTGAGTAGAAGCTGACAGAACTGCAAATACTCAGTGTGTCAGTACATCAAAGGAACAGCTTTCACCCAGTTTCCCACAACACTATAGTTTTATGATCCTTCTCCTCTTTTTTTGGCTGAACCCACGTGGGGGAGCCCTGTGCTTCCAACCTGCCCATTGCTGATCTCCCAGCTCAGGTTGCGCTCAGAGCCTACCGTGTCCTCAGCTCCAGAACACTCCTTCCTTGAGAGGTGACCTGCTTTTCACCCATGTCTCCTCTCAGGGTAGTGTGGTGGCTCGGCTGGCTCAGCCAGATGGGAAGCAGGAGGAGGTTTTGGTGCTCCCAAGGGAGAGTAGGGAGCTCAACACACACACTTCTGGAGGCTGACTGCCTTGCTTCATCCAGCCCCGAGAGTTCCCAGCACAGCAGCAGTTCTTTTTTAAGGAAAAAAAGCCAAATGTTCAGAGATGCTGGCACTGTCAGAACTCGGCAGCAGCTGCAATCTGGCATCACATTTTTGGACTTCTGTGCCTGACACTCCCTTTTAGCCCTCAGCTGAGTGCCATAACTGGGGTTTTTGGTTGTTTTCACACAGTTGTACCCCCCCAGCAACTCGGGATTGTCCTTTTAGGTGTACTTGTGCTTTGTTGTGAGTGTCCTTGGCTGAAGGAGTGTTCATAGAGGCAAGAGGGAGCCAGTGGCTCAGGGAGATACTGCTGCTTGTAGCTTGCTACGGCTGAGTACTGGAGTGCAGCCCGGCAGAATTAACCTAAAAGATCACAAATTATGCACATTTCAGCTAGGAGTATAATTGCTCTGCTATTATGTACCCGATTTCTGTAAAATAGCATTATTTTACTGTTTAGAAATGTGTCTTTACCAGCAGCTATAAATATACTTGCATTCCACAGTGGGTTAATTAAACATCAATTAAAATATTTATTGAATAACTTATTAATTGACATAACTACCATGTTACATGAAAAAATTGTTTAGAGATGTGAAATTATATCTTAGACTTGTGCAGTTACAGCTGATGAAACTGTAATTTTATACGGTTTAATTGAGAATAAGCACTTGTACACATTTTTTGAGCCCTCTGTTTTTTAAGCCCTCTTGCTTCATGAAAATTGATTTGTTTAGACAGTATTTAAAAATATAGCTGACAAATTAAAACACTAGACAATGGTTTTCCAGGTAAGCTTTGGAAGCAGCAGAGGCAAAGCAGGAGGTGCTGTATCTCAATCTCTGCAGCATTCAAGCGTTTTATCTGCTTTTGTGGGGGAAGCGTTTGGTATGCACAACGCACTAAGGAGAAAATTACAAGGAGGAATCTCTAGCAGCAGGACTCATAAATTATGTTGCCAAACCCCTCCACTCAGTGACGTGCTCACAATCAAGCTGGCACTGCTTTCATTGTGGAGGTGGAAAGCATCCTCAAGGTTACATGGCTTTTGGCTCCCAGCCTCTCCTTCCCCTCCTCTCACCTCAGCATCACTCCAACACGCCCTTCCCCACATTCATCTCTCCTGGCTTTCACCCTCTCCCTTTTTTTCTTACCTGCCCACCACTCTCTTAACCAAACTTATCAGTGGTGACGATGAAAATTAAAGTAGCAAAAAAATATACCAGTCCCCAGCCAAAACAGTTGGCAGGTAGTTGAGCATATTCCTCTAGTGAGGATAGGAGCTCAACAGGAGGAGTTGAGCTACTTCTACTCTTTTCCCTGCTTCATTTAACAGGACTCTATTTTCAGATGTATTACCCGTAGGCTATTTGTGAAATGAAATACACAGGCCATGAAATCAGTGAATGTTGCAACACAACAGCCATGTGAGTAATTACTTGTGGAAGGTTAGACCTTTTTCTGTCCACCTTAAAGCACAGGATCACTCTGCTTTTGATGCTGGTCCAGTTTTTTAGCGTTTATTTTGAAAGCATTACCGGGACTTATCTTCCGCAAACATTGCTGTTTATCAGCTGCCACGCTTTTAATTGTGAGGGATGTCCACAGGAATTAACACCATTTGCACAGAAGAAACGTGGGCACAGTGCTTGCAGCTTGCCAAGCTGCACCAGATTGCATGTGAGCAGTGGTGTTCTCCAGACACACACACACACACACACACAGACACACATTCTTCCTCCTGTGAAAGATGTTAGCATGTCTCTGCAATACTCAAAACAGAGCATGTTGCTTGCCTCAGGCTCAGGATTCCCCTCCTGCCCCTCCCAATAGCACCAAGACAAACTATAAAATGACCTTTATAATGAGAAAAAAAATGGCAGACAATTAGTATGCTAGAAGGGAAAGTATGATGCTATGTCGTTTCTTTCTTGCTACGCTTAATAGATTAACTATGCCTGTAATTTAGTAAAAGGCTGCTTGTGCAGGGCATGTGACAGAGAACAGATGCAGTGAATACTGCTTTTAAATTTTCTTTATTCAGTTATCGAGACTGAGACTCTGAAAGAGATTTCCCCTCAGACCTGAATACTTCATTATGGTATTTTCACATACTTTAGGTGGTAGTTATGCTACTATGCAGATTTTGGTGAAAATCCACCCTTTTTATTAAACTTTTTCTATTACTTATTATAAAGGTCTCTTTCCTGTGATGCACTGTCACAAACTGGGGGCAGAGATCGATTTCCTCATGTTTGGCTTGTACTTCTGTGAATGCCTCTAGAATACATAGAAAATGAATATAGATAAGTGAGCGTCAGAAATATGAACTTTTATTGAAAACTTGTCACCTTTGAGATCAGTGAAACCCCCCCTCTTTCAGCAGGGCCAAATTTTTGTCCTTAGATCTTTCTAGCTATTGAAAACTATGAGGTTGGCTGTCAGCAGCTCTGGGTTTTTCAATATTTATTTGTCGTACATATTATGCTATGAAGGTTGGTGCCACCCTGATCCCATGGCACCCATTTTCATTGCAGTAGAACAGCTCTCAACCCAAGCAGCCCTTCAAGAGGCTTCACTCCCTGCCTGATTCCATCCAAATTTAAAAGGAGGAAGGTATCAGCATGCTTCTGTCTAGATGGGAGAGCCATTTGGTGGGAAAGAAGTGGAAAGAACTGAGAGCTCCTGATAAGTAACTTGATCTTTTTTGCACCAGAGCAGGAGAGGAGGAAGGGAATCATTACGACTGTGAGTAAACCTTTGGTTTAAGCAGTTATTACATGCTACTTGAGCCCTGTGAGAAGGAAAGTGTGTCTGCTTTCCATGCACAGATGCAGAATGGCTTGTGAGGGTCACTACACAGCTGTGACTTTGCTTGCACAGTGTTGTGGTCAGTGAGCAGGAACTAGGTATCCCATTCCTGGGATGAGCAGCACCCTTGGGAGCAGCTGGGAAAGAGAAAACTCATCCGGGCTACTACCAGTGTTATGATCCATGTGTGTGACTGACAGTTTTCTGGAGCCTGGCTGCAGTGCTGCAGCAGCTGTGGCAAGCAATTCAGACAAATAAACATTAACCCCTTTTCTCTTCAGATGCTTTGTCAGTCCTGATCTGAAGCAGTCCCTCTGCCATGGTCTGAGAGCACTGCTAACTTGGGGGTGCCTTGGGGCACGTGGAGGTAGCAGTCTACCCACCTGCCAAAAACTCCTTTGGGTAAGGAGGATACAAATATCAGGGATATGTTGAGTGCCCCTGCGTTTTGCAGGATCTGTCTTACCCTTCTCATCCCAGCCACGAAGAGAAAATCAAGAGGCATGAGTAACCTTAGAAACAAGCCCTTCAGCTGCACTGTAGGGACTAAAAGCTTTTGTATCCTCCTTACCCAAAGGAGTAGTGAAACTGGAAACTCTCACGTGTGAAAGCCAAGCAGCAATGGCATGGTACAGCTGCTTGACTCCTGAGTGGTCTGTCATTGCTGGGGAACTGGATGGGAAGAGAGGCTGTTTGTTTTTCTAGCTCCAGCTTATGGTCAGCTGGGGTTCTGATTGCAGGTGAGGAAAGTTAGAAAGACAGAAAAGAGCACCTGCCTGCAAAAAGATGAACTTCAGAAGGTTTCTTCTGCCTGCCTTGCAGCACCACATTTTCAGGTCCCCTTTCAGTAAGGCTCACCAGCATGGGCACACCTAGGGTAGACTCAGCTCAGCCCAATAGTGGGCATGTCTGGATCCCTTCAGAAGTGAGGACAGCACTTGAAGAAATCTGCCAATCTATTTATTTTTCAGAACAGCTTTCCTGAGATGGACAGCATGCCCACCTCTGGCTTGTGGGGTCTGCAGCACCATCTCATGCGACATCTCTGTTCTCCCAACCACAGCTTCTGCACTTGAAGCTTCCTCAAACATTTTCCTGAGGGATGCAGTAAATAGTGAAGCTCTGTCTTTTTGTCCTCTGTTTATCACCTGAAGGACTGCAAGACCAGCATCTGCAAGTCCAGAGGTGCAGCTATCAGCAGAGTGCACCCCACCCACACAACCATTTCATGGTCTTGGGCTCCGTACCAGGGCCTCCAGAGAAATTCCAGGTTGAGAGGAAGCGACAGAAGGTGAAGTCAGGCTTGGAGAGGGGTGGGAAAAGGATGAGAGGACAGCAGCAGGAATTTGGTAGTGCCAGAAAAATGTGAAGAGGATTAAGAACAAGGCTTTCCCTGTGCTTCAGTTTGCTGCACTAAGCATGCCAGAGTTTATGCTGGTGGGGTAATGCCAGTTCATTTACAAGATCTGCTGACTGGAGGATTCTGCATGTGTATCTATCTATCTATATTGATACATGTATATATAGCTTTTGGCTTCTGAGGTGCTTTTCCCAAATAGCTGAAGAGACAGAAAAACCCTTACAGCAGCGGGGTATTTACACATTCAGATGTGCCCACTGATGGTTTCCTCGTCATAATCTGGCACTCCACACATTTGTGGGATATTTCTGGACAGGAATCAGTTATATTTTGGGAAAAGGGAGCTACTAGAGCAGGAAAAATAACCACAAAAGAGAAATCATGACAGAAGGGATAGGAAATAGAAGGAAAAATTCCACTGTATTACTAAGGGAGCTAAGAGCTTTATCACGCATGATGACAATAAGGGTTTACAATGCAATACAGACCTAGTGCCACCGTGATCTGCATCCCTGGCTTGGCTGGGACTGGAACATAAGCCTGAAAATAGCAAGAGGATTTTTTTGTCTCAGACCTAAGTCTTATTCTCATGTCAGGTCATGCCACACCACCCTGCAGAAACACGCTCCTGCCGCATCCTTCCTCTCTGGTTGTCCCTTCTTACACTTCCATCTGCATTTCCTTTTGCAATGAGCAGGTAATACTTGGTCTTCATATCCCACAGGAATTGATTTCATCCCAGCTCAGGAAAAGGAACATCCTTAAGTAAAGATATATTGTGCTTAAATAATATTGGTATGCTTTAAAAGAAAATTCCAGATGCCAGTCTTGCTCCTCCTGTCCATGTCTTATCTACATCCTGCATGAATCACACAGAGCACAAAAGACTCCCTGTCTGATTTTCTGTGGCTGTGTCATAGTGGAAGGTTAATGACAGCGCAAAACACAAACTTAAAACTCCTGCTAGCTAATGCCATTTAAGTGTTTAGTTCAGAAAAACAGAAATGTACCTTTTCAAGCAAATGCAAATAAGCTCGATTAAAAAATGCTGCAGAAGTCTGGCACATTTGCTCAGGCCAATGAAATTCAAAGTATTGCCATAATACCTGCCTTATAAAAATGCATGTATTTCTTCAGCTGTGTGTATTTAAACATTTTAGCAGTTCTAATGAGCTTTCAGAATGAAGCTACTACAGCAATCAGCTTCTGTGTAACAAGCAACATTTAAATATTAAAAACGTAAATTAGCGAAGCTGGTTAATTACAATTTTCCAAATACTGAAAAAGTGCAAGTAAGACTATTAACTGCTTTGAAATTCAGATATCAGTTCCTCCCACTCAGGGAACATCTAGTTCAGTAGTGAAGATGAAGTTACAGAACAGTCTCCTGAGCTAGCCAAAACAGTATCTGCTTACCAGAACTAAAACCCCTGCACTTCAGATGCAGTTGAGAGATTTTAAAACTGCACAAAAGGTTCAAGGAAATCCTTTTTTGGTTTTTTTTTAGATCAGAGCATATTGATTTCTGCAAATAAAAGTATCACCCAAAAAACAGAATTTCTGATGAAACACAGGCTTTTCCCTCTGATGCAGGGTGCTGTGGTCATGCTGGGAGCTGGGCAGGCTGGCTCTCACCTCCACAGCCTTCCAGGCACGTGAGGATGTTTCCCTCACTGAGCACACAGAGAAGCATTTGTGTTGAGTTCAGCCACTGCCAAGAGTGTGCAGGCAGTGTCTCTGAGCTACAGTCCCTCTGCCCCAACTTTTTCATAAAAATTACCTCGGCAGCAAATGTAATATCAGCAGAGTATTTACAAAAGCCAGCTGATGAGGACATTATCTTAATTTTCTCTTTGATTGCACAGGGTGGTGTATGCTGGCATTTAAACTCATCCCATGAACCCATTTCCTTTAGAGGGAATAAAGTAGATGGAATTGTCCTTGAAGTCTCCCACTAGGAATGTCCCTTAAAGTCCCAGATCCCCACTGAGCCATTACACACACCTCCATTTGCTAACATGGGTACAGGCACAGAGTAAATTGCCTAGAAGAAAGATGACAAATGGCACCTAAATTGTAAATGTGCACATCTCTTGAGTGTATCATCTGCCTGTACTTCTTCAAGCTGCAGAAAAAATAAGGGGTGTAGAAAATTCCTCCTTCTCAGTCTTCACTGGAGCTGACTGAAACCACACGGAAGTCATCCCTCTTCAGTGAGCTCTGGAAGTTTTTAATTTAAATACCAAAAAACCCTTCACATTGTTTTTCTCATTTTTTGCTTTATACATTGCTGAAATACAAAACCTTATGAGATAATGTCTTGCAAAAGTGAGGAAAATGTTTTATTGTATTTCTTCACAGGAGTAAATGTTTTTGTTGTTGCTCAAGGAAACTGGATTTCATTGCTAGCTCTGCAGTGGTTGTGTGAGCATTTATGTTTCTAAAGCATCTCAAAGTTATGCATGTTGCCTTTGTTTCCTTTTAAGTTATCTTTAATTTTCCATCTGTCTCTGACCCACCCTGATTTCCCCCAAAATGCCAGGCTTGTTCAGCTGCATCTAAGGTGGAAATGAAGTTCCAAACTATTTCTGGAAGACATTATGTATTAGAAGGATCCACACTTAGTGGCATCTTTTCAGGCAAATATCTCCCAAAAGGAAGGGAGAAAATTAAAAGGTTTACTCAACTGCCTTTTGACTGCTTAATAAGAATTGAACCAACACTTGTGTCACTCAAGCATTCTGTAAACTAGAACAATTGTTACCATCAACAGCTAAAAAACCCTGTAATAATTCAGACCAGTGAACAGAACAGCTGTTGTACACCAGCCTGAGTAACCTTTCAGCTGAATTAATGGCAAGTTAGTTTTTGCAATGATAATTCCTTGTTTGTATTAGCTTAGGGTCTGTGGGTTCCCAGTGCTGGAAGATCCCTGAGTCTTGGCATTGCACACAGTGTGTAAGAGACTCTTCCCAATAAAAGTTATAAACATGGTGGGGGGGGTTTGTTGCTCTTGGGAGATTGAGAAAAGAACATGCTGATTATAAAATACCAGTGTTGAGACACTGGATCAGCTCTTATTTCACTGAATTTAGAATAAGGTTATTTAAGACAGTGGAAGGGAATTTAGTGTCTCTCAGCTGCATAGAAGTGATTTTTAAAGATTGTTTTTGTGGTTGCTTCAGACTATGTTCAAGAAGGCTTGTTACTGAAGTAAAGTTCAAAAGGACTAGGCTCAGAAGGGGAAAAATTTGATCTATAAAAGCAAAAGCTGCAACAATTGTATAGATTTCTCTGCAGAACAGATTTCATCTAGTCTTCCCAGTTAGTTCCCTTTGAAAGGATAACTTCAAAGATTTTCTCTTCAATAACAGTACTTCAGTGCCCAACCACAGCAGCAAGGAGATTTCAAGTTGTCTAAGTGAAGTCCTTTAAGAAAAGCCCTCCACCTTATTCTGTTCATGATCAAATGCTAACATCTTAATGGTGCTCTTTATGCTGCAAGATTTAGAAGCAGGCATAAAATCAGCAAAACCTTGCATGAGCCCATCAGTGAGAGAGAGAGAGATATAGAGGTGGACACTTACTGCATTCTTTGAGGCATTTCACAAGCAAACTCCACTGCTGAGTGGTGTTAGTTAAAATCATTGTGGTTCTCCTTCCTTTCTCTCAACCAATTTCTTTTACTGACTTGTCTATGACTGCTTTTTCTAGGATGGAAATGTGAGTGAATCCACAGCTACTTGCTGTATGGTTCATGCTCATGATTCTTGGCCAGTTATGGCTTCATCCAAAATATCCCTGATTTCCTTACAGACATATTAGGCCAGATTCTCTTTTACTTTCTGTTTCCAGCTGAGGGAAGTGTTTCATGTCTGGAAAATTACAAACCAACACAAAGTGGTTTTGGATAATTCCTACATGATTATCAGCAGTGAGCACTTTAATTTCTTTTGGGGATGGAAAGGGCAGAGGGGTAATTGCTGCTCCAGACACAGACACTTGCTGTGGATGCATGTTTACAGCAAAATGTGTGGTTTCTCTGCCCAGGGCAAGCTTCTGCCTGGAGAAGTTACCCTTCGGTATGGGCATTTCACCATGTTGGTAGAGCAGACACTTTTGAAGGATTTTTTTCTAGAGGTGTCTGTGTGTAACTAATAACAACTTCTTCAACAACAGGGCCAGAGCACAAATACCTCAAAACTTATTTGTTTCCACGCTGGTTTTTTTTTCCTCTGGTAGTAATTCTAAGTCATCTGTCTTCAAGGATGAACATTAATTTTCCTGAGCCTGACTAAAAGCCCACCACCAGTGAGGTGTTTGCATTTTGTGTGATGTTTAGGTCTTTTGAACCACAGAGAAAAGTATGGGCCTGCTCCAAAGCCCTTTGTCTGACGCTTTGCTAAGCCCATGCTTAAGATACTTGTGCTCTCTGATGAAAGGAGAGAAGGACCAGTTGAGGCCTTACTGAGATATTTAAATTACTTTGAATGGGATCAAGGAAAGTGTGTGTGATTCATTCCCCACACCCCAAAAGGAAGAAACCACCTAGGTGGAAGAGATGTCCCCAGCATAAGGCAGGCAGAGGACACAGTCTAGGGACTCTCAGGGAAAATTATTCCCTCTCTCTGTTGAAATCTTGGAAAGCATGGAAGACCCCTGCAAGCCAGCTGCTTCATCCTCTCTGGGAGAGAGCCTGGAGGTTCCTAGCTTGGAAGAAGAATGGAGGGGTATCACTGGGGATCTCCATCCTCACTGGCACCCTGGGGACCTCGGTGTCAGCGCTGTGTGCCCCTTGCAGGGGCTCAGGGGCTGCAGCCACGCTGTGCAGCTGAGCCACAGTCTGCAGGAGGTGTCCAGCCCTGCTGCTCTCATCTCCCTCCATTGTGACTCTGCCATTGTACAGATTCACAGGGAAAAAACCCATGGATTTGTTTAAATAAGTGCTAGAAATGAAAATTAATTTGATGATGATTTTTCCCTTTTCCCCATGCATCTTGGTATCAAAGGATTAACCCCCCCCCAAAAAAAAAGATGCTCCAGCATTAATTCCTGTAACAACATAAAGCAGCAAGTTAATGCCACAATCCTTTTTTCTATTTTTAGTTTCTTCTACAGTAGACATGAGGTTATTATGTTACAGTGTGAGGAATGTTTATGTTGGTAGCAGTTCTCTGATGAAGGAAAAATATTAGCTCAGTTAGAGGCCAGGTAATAAAGGAAATCTGAATTTGACCTATGCTTGGATAAACATTAATCCCGTCAAAACAAAATATCTTCAAATTTTGACTCAACAAATTTTAAAAATAAAAACAAAGGAAATGTCTTGACAGTGCCCTTTTAAATAACCTTCAGAAGTGGAAGCACCATTTCTGAAAGTCTATTTAAATTCCTGTAAGCATCTAAATGACTCGGGGGAGAGCAGGCAGAGGAACAGATAACAAAAATCAATAGATGCTTTTAGTAAAGGACAGTGGCAAAGGAGAAAGAATGTAAACAATTATAAGAACAGAAGATTTCTGTAGTTCTAGTAATATTTCAGTCCCTTTCATCTTGTTCAACCTGCTGTTCAGTTTCCCTTATTTTAGACAGGGGGGTTGTTAAAGCTCTTTCCAGCCAAGGAATTGAAGAAAGCAGCCTGCTTTCCTCTGTGTGCTTTTTTAAAAGCAGAGAATAACTACATTAAAACACTTCCTGGTCTTTTCAGGTTTTGAACAGAGGCTTATTGGGAGTGTCCATGACTCTTTTGCACGTGCAGGCCAGCTGTGCTAAAAACTACTGTGTATTTAGAGCAATGTATTCACCTTTGAGGGGAAAAAAAAAAAATCACTAGAGGCTCCCTGGCACCCTTCACACTGTCACTAACTGGAGCAGCCCTTCTTGTCCAGGACTCTCTGGGCATTGATCTCAGAGCTTATGATGAAGGAGCCCTGCAGTATTGCACCAGTATCACTTGAATAAGAATGAATCTGCTTCATAATGCAGTTTCACAGCTACTTAATTGTATTAAATATTAATAATTCAGCATTCACAGGGATGCCAGCGAGAATTATGAGAAGTAGATGTGTATTAAATAAGGTTGTCAGAAAGACCAGGAGAGAGCTTGTGCACTTATTAGCTCAGCTCTGTAGCAAATATGAAGTGTAAGAGGTGATTCTGGAAAGTTCCAGATGGGCTTAGCTGACACATTGATCTCTTTGACCATCGTCAGAGCTGCTCCCAATAGCATGTGCTCAAATGCTTTGTTCAGCCCCATTTTTCGTAATCAATTTCAGTCCCATGACACCCCAATCAGTTAATTTTTCCTTTGCTTCCCCTTCTTTTTCCTTTGAGATATGGTACACGTGGCCATGAATCCCAGATTGTTTCTGCCTTTCCATGTCACTGTGTAGACACAGGCCAAGCAAAAAGGAGGAAGATACAGACATCCTGACTCCTGAAAGCCCCCACAGGTGAACCTCTGCACTGTTGGCTTCTGGAGCCGAGATAATGAAGCCCAGACACACCCTGGTGGTGCCCAAGAAGAATATAACTTGCATTTATGCCACTTCATCTTCCCCTTTAGCTTGGCATCAGCTGGGGATGGTCTTAATCTTGGTGCAGCCATGAGAAATGGGCTGCCCAGATGTGACCACTGCGGAGGAGTGGTGCCATGGAGCTCCCCACAGAGCAGCCCTCCACTCTGGGGTGGGACTGACCATGGGAAGGCTGTGCTGAGTCACACATCCTGCCTAAATCCACCTCCTGGCTTGAGATAGAGTGCTGTTCCTTCTTCTCTCACCATGTTGGATGAAGAGCCCAGCAGCTGCCTCCTGCTCTCCTTACCCAGGCGGTGCAGGGGCACAGCTGCTTCACTTGCTGTGGCTGCAGAGATCTGAGTCCACTCTGGAGCCTGCTTCTGTGCCATGCTCAGCACCAGAGCCACAGTAGATCTTTGAGCATCTCCTCTGGGCCCTGGTTGGTTTCCACAGAAGCTTGAAATGAGACTTACTTTTTCCCGAGGAATCCATTGTTTAAAAAACAGTATTAAAATGGTGGGAGGGGAGGGAAGGCAGGGAGAGGGGTAGAGGAGGAGGGGTGGGCTCCAGGGATTTTATCTACAAGTGCAAAGAAAAGCCTTTTGCTCCATTAGTCATCGTGTAATGGAACATCTAGCCTCCAGAGGCGTCAGGGGTGTCGTGATCTCATTGCAGTTGCAAGGTGGGTTCCTCCAAAGATAGTTAATAGGACCAGTTAATGCTTTTAAACCAGCACCAGCTGGAAAAGTCCTGCTGTACAGCAGCTTGCAGCAGTGATATCAGGTGCCCAGGGGCTAGCAAGGGGGGAGAGCAAAGGCACCGCGGGGATACAACGCACCACTGCTGCCTAAACATCTGATACAAATTGCCCCTAATACTAAAGAGCCCTTCTGCTCGCTGTCAGTCAGACAAACAGGAAAAGAAACCATTGAATCTGGATGCAGCTGCTCTGTGTGCTGATGGAGCTGCCCTCTGCCCATGGCCATGGCTGTGTGGAGAGAGATTTCCCTGCATTTTCAATGCACAGAGAATGTGTTTGCAGTGGATTCAAGGTGCTGCCAGCTGGTCTGTTCTGCCCACGCTGCCGTGGTCCTGTGTCCTGCCTGTAAGGGCCAGGCAAGTTCCAGCAGGGACTCCCTTCTGGCATGTGCCACAGTGAGCCCTGCTTTTCTTAGCACTGCTATTGAATTGTTTTCACTGGCTGTGCTGAGAGCTGCAGTCCACTGGGCTCATCCCTCTCCATAAGATTTCTCTTGCCTCCAGCTGGAGGGACAGCAGGCCTCCAATCATCAGGCATCGTCTCTTTGGGGAACCTGGCAGAGGGCTTGGGTGGCAGTGGCACGACAGCATGGTGGCACAGGGTGAGCTGGCTCTGGGTCCTGGCCAGAAGAGGTGACAGTCTCTCCCTTGGGTTTCTGCCTTGCCTGTGAGGGCTGTGCGACAGGAGGGCTGGCAGTGCCGTGCTGGGCAGTGTGT
The DNA here is from genome assembly GCF_001522545.3 of Parus major. Lineage (NCBI taxonomy): Eukaryota > Metazoa > Chordata > Aves > Passeriformes > Paridae > Parus > Parus major. The sequence continues at coordinate 35,636,513 of NC_031773.1, read as the reverse complement.
CAGGCTGGTACCAGGCTCCTGGTTCCCCACTGGGATCCTCCTGATCCCCACTGGGATCTCCAGTGGGATTTAGAAGGGTACTGCAGTTTGGTGCCAGCGTGGATGTGATTCGTAGGTTTGTGGTGAGCAGGCATACTTGAGTGTAATTACAGCATCCACGGGCAAATGACAGGTTTTAAACTGCCCTTTGAAGTTTGTAAAGTCACATTTATAGAGCTTATAGAAGAGTGCCAGAAGGATAAGAAGAAACCAGAAGAAAGTTATTATTAATAAGCACATACAGTCTCATGTGCTGCATTCACACTGAGGGGCTGCAACAGTACTTCCCTCTGAAATGTCAAGAAGCGGTAAACAACCCTTGAGAAGCAAAGCAGTGTGGTGTTTTTATGCATTAATTTCCCAGCTGGTGATTGTTAGATACTTTTTTATGATTAAGCATTCTCATTAACTGGAACAGGTCTTTTGCAGAACGAAATTGCAAAAGTAACCTGGTGCATTTGCTTATTGCCATTTGGTGACAGTATAGAGTTTGGTGCCAATGGACCTGCTTAGACAGGAGTTAGACAGAAATTAAATGGGAGAGAAGAGATCCCTGAACACAGAGCCCCTGCTTGTGTCTTTGACAGAAATATGTTCCCTTGCTTTGAAGGAATATGAAATAGATCTTAAAGCTTTGTCATCTTCCTGAAGGTTAACAGTGAAGTACTGATAGGAGAAATAGCAAATGAGGTACAAGACAGGGCAGTGGCACACAAGAGACTGTATGATCTGATAGTCTGGTAGTCTAGTTAAAATATATGCACTTAAAAAATGCAGCCAAGTTCAAATCCAGACACCCAGGGAGATAGTGCAGAGCATCCTTCTGGGGAAAGGGCAGTGCTTCCTCCAAGGAAACTATGACAGACTGGAAAAGAGTGAGCTGGAGACCACGACGAATATGAGCTGCTAACCCAGCCCTTCTGCCAAATGATTAAAGACATGGGAATACTGAGTGGGAGTAAGTAGGATATATTACCTCCATGTTTGGCACCAGCACATTGGCCAAATGAGTCTGTTTCTGGTGTCAGCAATTGAAGGAGGATATTGAAAATTGGAGAGAATTCAAGTATGAACTACCAGAATGTCAAAAAAAAAAGAAAAAAAGAAAAACATGAGGAAGTCTCAAAGAGAGAAGTCTGTTTATCTTATCAAAATAATGCTAGTGCAGCCTGTGAATATCTTCAGAGGAAAGAAAAATTTATTAGCAGATAACTCTTCAGCCCAACAAATATAGAGCATTGTCCATCAAGAGGAGTCAAGGACAGAAGCACTTCAGATTAAAAATGAGGTGTAAATGTTTAACAAAAGGAGTAATTAACCAATAAGCTAGTTAATACCTACCATAGATGACATTATTTTCCTGCTGAAAGAGATGCTCTGGATACAGGAGGGGTTAACAGACAAATCTGAGCTTGATGTTCTGCAAAATCTCACCAAATGATCTCAGCCATCTCTTCCAGCTCTGCCTTTGAATTCTGTCATATATTCTGTTCCTAATTCAATATGGGAAAAAGGTTTCATTCCAGTATCTACGATTTCTACCAAATGGTTTTTGCATTTGTCTTCCAGTGTTTTTTATTTCCTGTAATGAAATTTTGGCTGATCTTTAGCTCTGTGTGCATAAACATTGCTGGCAGATAACAACTGGGCTACAATAGCCAAAGCTTCATGGGAGCATTCCATAACATAGCAGCCAGTTATGAAAATAAATTATTTAATTATGAATCTGATTCTCTGTCCTGAGGGAATTTCAGCCCAAATCCAAATAACAGTCAGGTTTTTTTGCCAAGGACTTGCAAAGTGGAGACTGAAAAAAAACCTGGTTGAACCCTATATATTTCCTATAACCGTATTTTATTGTACTTGTGTATTGTAGATAAGTATTCAGAGGTAGATAATTTAAAAAATAAGTCTTGCATTGGTAGTTTGTGTGAGGCCTGGTGACACCTTGTTTAAATGCAGTGCTTGCTGAAATACATCTCTCTAACGTGGTTTTGCCTAGGCTTGTATGCTGTAAAGTCCAAACCAGGTGGGTGTTACCAGATACTGAGCTATAGGATTAATATTTTATATTTGTTTTCTGGGGGCAGAAGAGCTGGACAAGTATCTGAACTCAGATATTGTACTGCTTGCAACACCTTGACTGTACCTTGTGTTTAAGAGAACAAAAGTTTCCCTTTTTGAGGGATTTCTGGGTTAGCTCATTGACTGGTTTTAGCATATCATTGTCACAATCTTATTACAATGATACTTTCAAAATTTTTATTGTTGGTATTACCCAGAGTTTACAAAGCCATGGCACATGGACACAACACACGTGGCATTTTTATCACAATTCATTTACGAATTAGCCATAGCATATGCTAAAAAAATAAAAAAAAGGAAAAGCAACTGTGTTTAAGGAGAAAATGTTGCCAGATGCTGCATGCAAAATTTGAGGAATGGAATATTTTTATTAGGATTAGTTTAATGTGGGCAACTCACTTTTCTGCTCTTGATGCGGAACGGTCCAAAGCTCTTCTAGTTTCATTTTAACTAGTCTAATATGTCTAAATATATTTTAACTAGTCTAATAAGTCCAATATTAACTAGTCTAATAGTGATAACCCAGATCAAGTGGATTGGCTGGGACACTGAACTCAAATGAACATATTTTCTCCATTAATAGTAATGGGGCAAAAGCTTACACATTTATCCAGCTAACTTTTTATTTGTGTTTTTACCAAAATGGAGGAAGCAAAGTGGAAAATCCAATGCAAACAGCATGGATTACTGCCTGGACTTAGTGGGTAGCCACAAAAGGATTTGCTATTTACAGGGTTTTAGATTCCATGTTTCTGTGATATCAATTTCATTATTAAAGTTTTCAGATTTACCATGTACAAACATGCAGTTAATTCAAACCCTCTGCATATAAATAATTTGAAGCACCAGACAGCACAGATAAATTCAGCTAAGAAACCCTCAGACCCTGTTTCCATGCTTGCTTTAAAAATCACTACAAAGCCTTGGCTCAGACTTGCATTTCAGTTTCTGTGTGAAGTCTAATGCCTCACATGTTCAAAACACATACATCCCAGAGTCAGAATTTGAGGCAAATTTGGTGTACAGACATGTGGGGGTTAAGATGGAATTTTTGCTGGAAAAAGGCGCAGAATCAACTTTGTTTTGTTAGGTCAGTAGCCTTTGTTTTGTTAGGTCCAGCTTGGGTATTTAGTCCTGTCACAGCAAAACAGATGTGGTTGTGATAATGCTTCTGTTTCCTTGCTTTTGTTTCTTTTTCTTCTTCCATTTCTTTAAGAGATGTCTCATCCTTGTCTGTATTTCAAAGCAACACTCCCCACTACAGGTCATCAGCGGGAAAGAGGAGGAAGTCATGGCTGCCCTGTGAGGAAGGCAAATAAAGATCTGGAGTTTTTCATCAGATTCTCTTTCCTCTGATATAAATGATCCATTGAGAACTTTAACAACAACAACAAAAAATCAACCAAATAATCACCCCAAATAAAAATAAATAAATATTTTTATTTAAATAAATTAAATATAGATAAAAGATAAAAAGATAATTCTGTGCTCTTATCAATTCATAGGCAAGCCAATTGACTAGCAAACTTTTTCTAGCCTGGGCACTCAAATGCTTTTGAATTTTTGACACTAAATTAGTACTAATCTTTGTATGAGTAAGACTGCACTGCAGAATTAACAAGGATAAAGGATAAAGTTAATAGATGCCTGTGTTCATTCTGTAATTTATTGGCTTCTAAATTCTGAGCTCTGAAGGAGAAGCTGTTCATATTTCTGAATATGAAACTTGGGGAGGTGTGATTTGGTTCTCAGCCTGCCTTCCAGCCAGCCTCCTCGCTTCTGGCCTTGGGCAGTCAGTAGCCCTTTTCTGTCCCTGCTGCAGCAGGCAGCTTTATGTCAACCACTCTTATAATCTTCATAGTGTGCTGATAGTACCTGCTTTCCATGTGTGTGAGACCTTAGTCCCAGACACGCATTAGGCCCCTTGCATTCAGGAACAGAAGAAAATGCCGGGATGGTTTTTATATGTTCCAGCCACAGAAGTGTGAAAGCAGGAGGACAGCAGAGGCTAACAAAGATATCATCCCAGGGAAGTCTGTTCTGAGAAGCCCTTAGAGATAAAAAGAGGGGTATTGTAGAATGTGTTTTTGAGGTATAACTTTGCACAGGACAGAGTTCTGCAGGTGTGCAAGTCACTCAAGGTTGTTCTCATTAAACTTTTTGTTGGAGACACTTTAATGTACTGTGAGGGTACTTGTGGGAAGTATTTTAGACCCTTTTATTCATCTTTATCTTTCTCAGACTTGTTAGTATTTCATTTGGAGTTAGATATGTACATTATGAAGGTGGAATTATTTCATCTGGACATCCACTCAATTAAATGTCCTCTAGGAATCATGGCAAGTGTATCTAATGCTCTGTCACGCTTCACAAAACAGTATAGGAGCATAAGAACAAAAGTAAAGATGTAATTGAGCATCTGTGTCTGTAAACACATGGTTAAGCTCTAAGAGGGTTATATCTGTTAAAAACAGACAGAGTTCAAAACCACAGCTTTGCTCTGTGCTCTTCTTGCTTTGAAGGAGACTGAGGTAATTCACAAGGAGGCTTTATTTATGTACTAATGACTCAAGACAAAAAAAAAAAAAAAAAGGAGAGATCTTTTAATTACACCCCAGTGACAGAAAAGTATGAAAGCACTACTCATGGTACCCTAGAGATCACACAGTATCTTGGTGGCTGTTGTTCTGTCCAAACAAAATTACATGAAGGAAACTATTTACATTTGGTCTAAATACATTCCCCTGAGGATTAATATTTCTGGGGAATTTGGGAAAAATTGGTTTCAAATCAACGTAGATTATTTAACTGACAAACTGGACATTAAGTAAGGGATGAAGGATTCTAGAAAAATATAAGATCAGTGGTTCTGGCTTTTAGGACAGAGAAATCCAGGTGCTGGGAGTCAGTGTGTAAACCTGGCTTTTAGGAACTGGGTTTTAACTGATGCTGGCCCCACTGAAGATGCAGATGTGGCATAAGCAAAGGTGGCTGTATCCCTACATACCTACCCCCCTTGAAGGAGGATGATGTTGGGGTTTGTGGAGTTTTGCCTTGTTCTTTTGTTCAGAGAAACAAAGACATTTCAATGTGTGTAGCTGAAATCCTGCTGCTCAAGCATTGCTAGGCTGGCTGTCAGAGAGAAGCAGCAGCCCACAGACATGGGCATTTGCTTTGTCACAGACAGTTCTGGTAACATAGAATGTTGATTTTCATATGAAAAAAGGGAAAAAAAATACTTGTGTTATCTTTTATATTCCTTACTAGGTTTGCATCCTTCCCTCTGGAGGGTTTGCACCTTTATTTGGGGTGATGCAGGGACTGGTGATCCATTTTGGTAATTTTCCATATTTAAAATGTATAGCTTTTTGATGTGATTTTTTTCCTAAAGCTGGGGGAAGGGGAGAAAGACAATCACAGCCTTTCAAGGAAGGAGGGAAGGCCAATGGGGATTTTTGGTGTGCTCCCAAGTCATTAATTAGTATCAGCTGATGAGTCAGAAAAATGTGGCTGTCTGCTGACTTGTAACGTGTCCTAGTAACAAAACAGGTTCCTGTAGTGGCAGTTCACCGTTACTAATCCAGAGACAAGCCCTCTGTCAGCCCCACTTCCAAATAAAGGGCTGCCTTTTGCTTCCCCTTTGCTTGTCCGATCTCTTGGTCCCCCCTACCGACCTCTGTGGGCAGCCTGATGGAAATAGACTTTCTACAACATTCTGCAGCACACTGTGTGTAAATATATATTTATATATACACATATATTCAGCTTGAATCCATAAGGATACTAGATTGTGCAATGTTTGATAGAACAATAATCTGCATTGTTGAGACCATTGAAAACTGCAGAGTGGTTTCAGGTCATCCTTCATTCCATCGAAGCACCCGAGGCGGTGGCTGAAGGTGGCCCTTCCCCTGCATGCCATGTCCCTCAGCAGCCCAGCCTGCTCCTCACTGCCCAGGAAAGGAAGCAGCAGCCCCAGCTGGATACACCCCTGCAGAGAGACCTGGCTGCATCTGCTGCAAGACAATCCCCGGGATCAGCTGTGATGCAGTAGAACTGGGGAGAGACAAAGGCAGATGGAAAAATGGGCTTCTCCTGCTCTGGGCGGGGGGCTGGGCTACACCCACAAGCTGCTGAGGTCCCTTCCTACCTGAGTCATCCTGTGATCCTCTAATCCTCACCAGAGACTCTCAGGACCAGAAGCCTTGGCACCCACTTGCCTGAGTCAAATATTTTGCTCTCTGGCCTGCTTCCAGTCTTTTGGCCACACATTTGTGCTTACATCATCATTTTGTGAGTTGAAAATCTGGCCCCTGCTCTGCATCTTCAGGGTGCGCACAAAAAGAAAAGGACATAATTTATGTTAGGGAAATTATCCAAACCTGTGCTTTCTGTGTTATCCAAAGCTGAGAGACAGGATTGTTGCAAGCAACCTTAAGAACCGTGACAAAAGGCATTCAGGGAGGCTGAGCTGGCACCACTGGGGTATTTGTCCTCTATGATGCTGTATGACACACTCTGCCCAAGACACAGACTGTTGTCCTTTCCTGACCAGAATGTGGCAATGTCATGATGAGAGGTAATTCACACTGGGATCACAGCAGAGCTCCCAGCTAGCCTGGGGTGCCACAGCATTGCACCCTGCCCTCTGCAGTGGCTGGGAAGCTGTGCTGCCTGTTTGGCAGGATACACCATCTGTCTGATCCAAGCTTTTCCTGCCTGTCCTGCACAGTTGTGTCACATGTCTTCATTCCTCTACAGAAACACATGTAATCAGGCAGGCAAACTGAGAGATACCACATCTGCAAGTTGCTGAAGGATCAAAACAAAAATGAAAGGGGAGGTTGGCCTCTTCCCTTGAAGGGCTGGGATTAGGGGAGCACCCAGCAGAAGTCAAATCTTTTGCTCAGTCTTCCATGTTTAGCAAAAAAAGCCAATGATCTCTGCTTTGGGACTGCTCCCAGTGGTCAGATTTGAAAACCACATTAGCATCTGGTAGCAGAGGGGGACTAACAGGGCCTTGGGAAGGTGTATACAGCTAAATGGATTCCTTGCAGCTGCTGGTTCACCTTCTCTGTGCTTCCCCCACCAGTACCAGGATAGATCTTATCATGCAGGCTTGTGCATCTTGTGAACCATCCCCCAACCCCAAAATTCTCCAGTATTTGAACAGCTTGGAGGCTGAGCCCTGACTGCCAATCTCTGGACAGGTGTAGTTGTTCCTGGCTCAGACATGTCCCCACCAGTGGCACAGGCTGCAGGCAGCTCACTTCCCATGGCCCCACATACCCACATTGTGCCCTCTTCCAGCTACCAGCCCACGGGAAACACGGGTTTGGGTTGGATGGGGAAGGCATCAGCCAGCAGTGGCTGAATTCTGATCCCATAAACCCACCTCTTCATGGAACCACCTCATCCACAGTGGAACTGGGGGGAAAAGAGCATTTCTAAATGTCTGCCCATATGGTATGACCAGAAGTCTACAACATCTGTATTTCACACAGATTTGGAATGGGAGTGTCCCCTGTCAAACCAAGGGGCTGTGGATCCCTTCACTCCCTCATACAGGGTAGTGACTGCATGTGAGTTATCTAAATTAGTTAACAGCTCTGATCAAGCATGGTTACCTGCTAATAATTCCTGGGCCATAGCACCACATAAGTGATTGTTTAGGAAGGGTAGCTTGGTTCCAGTCACCTCCCAGTCATTGCTCATAGTGTTTTGAGACCTAGTTGGCAAATGAATTGGGATTTTAATGTGAACTTTTTTTTCTTGTCTGACTAGTCTTATTTTCCTCCTGGTGATATTCTTGCCAGATGAAAACCAGTTAAGCTAAAAATCAGCTTATGAGGCTGTTCTGTACAGCTTCATGGGTTTCTATGTTGGTTTTTTCCATCCTGGAATATTTCTAATCACTCTTGTTTGATAAGCTCAGAGGTAAGGAGCTGACTGCCATTTATTCATGCTCAGCAGAAACACAGGCACATCTCAGTTTAATCATGGTCACTGATCTGATTTTGAGGAAAAATGCTGCTCAGAACATGTGGTATCACAGTCCATGAAATGTTTCTTGTAAATCCAAAGCGAACTAGGAAGCGAAGTGGGAGGGACACAAATATTTTGACACAAATAGACAGAGCAAGAATTTTTTCTAGTAGTTAATTTTCAAAATAGAAATCCTGTAGTATTTCAAAATAGAAATTACTTACATAATGAAATCTTTTGAGAGGTTCATCTTCATGCTTGTCCCTGCTGTGGGATGGCTGTTTTGCTGTCCATAATCAGGCACAGATGGTTGCCCTGTAGCACCCCAGTGAATCTGTGGTATGGTCAGCAGGTCCCAATGTGTTTGTAGGGCATGTGGCCTCAGCTCCAAGCAACTATGTGCCTGGGAGGGGAAGGGCTTCAGAGAGGCCCAGCTAAAATAATGAGAGAAATTAACACAGACCCCAGGGGCCAGATTTTCAAAGATAAGCACACAAGCACTGTTTCCAGTAGTGTTTCTCGGCTAGCCACTATTTTCCACCCAATTTTTACATTTATGTTATCTGAATGTAAAGCAAATGGAAATTATGAGCTATTGCAGACCTTTATCCCCTGGTCTGCATGAACACAGGGTGCGGGAAAAAATGTGTCTGCAAACATTAGTAGTAGTACTCTGCACCAAAATTAACTGGGTAGTTTTTGATCAGGTTGCTTCTGCATGTGGGTGTCTCCATTTCTGTTTCTGTCATTAGGCTGCACAGATTTCTCTGCAGAGCAGAGAACAACAGCCTGCTATCGTTTGGGGTGCCTCTGTATTTAAGAGCTCAGCTGCAGGTATCCTGGGTATAAATAATCCCAACCACATCATGCCCGAGTGTGCAGAGACAACACACTGCCGCTCAGCCAAGCAGTCAGCATCAGGGTGATGTGGGAAGGCATTTGCTCCCATGGCAAATGCTGGCAGGCAGCCCTCATTCCCCACAGTGGGGAGATGCTTGTGGAGGGGTGACAGAACCTGACAAACTTGGAGCTAGATCGGTGCTTGCAGGGGAGCAGGGGAGCAGCACCCTTGCCCAGCTCACTCTCCTGAACCACCCCCAGACCTGGGACGAGGCGCTGTGGTGGGAATGGCTGCTTTATGCACACCAAACCTCACAAAGCTCTCCATAGTGTGCTGCACACAGGACCTTCCTGGGCAGAGAAGGAGGGCTCCAGTGCCACCAAGGCACTGATCTATGCCTGTGCTGTGGGGGAGACAAGAGTCCAAAAGCTCCTGGAGGCTTTCCACCGTGGGGATGCCCCCAACAGTCCCAGCTTCCCTAGGTGCCTTTCTCTGTGGTGACACCAGAGAGGCAAAACTTCACCAGATGCCAGCTTTGCCTGCTGCCTTTGTGGGTGGGAAGGAACTGCCCGATCATCTTGTGTCAGGTCAGGGCTGATTTTCACTGGTGCCTTTTCCATGCTCCAGGAACTCAGAGGTAACAGATGGCAGCGTTTATTGCTTTGCACTGGCGTCCCCTGCCAGCTTTGCACTGATCCAAGTCTGGCAGCACAGGACAATCCCTCCCATTCATAAAATCCTGGGATTTTCATTGTTTTCCTTGACACTGGTTTTTGAATGATACTGATTTATACTCGTGAACGGCTTAGCAATCTTGTGACAAATAACACGGTGGCATGGGGTCAGGGGCAGAGAGGAAAAACCATTTTTCTTTTTGCTCCAGTTCTCTCCCAGGCTGGGTGTGAATTATGGTCTGCAGTTAATGATGAAGTGCTGAGGCTGCCGGAACATTCTGCTTACCCAACAAAAGGAACAAAGCATATCTTTTTAGCAAAAAGCAATATTTTTTTTTTTTTGTATTTGAAAGCCTAATGGCTCTGAGAAAGCACTGAGGTTTTGAAGCTGGTGTTTGGGGGGAGGTTGAGTGAATGCAGCAGTAAAGCTGACAATTTTAAAAGCAGGGATACCTAAAATAGGTATCCCTGCTCTAATAGAACAGTGATGCATATAAAATGACCTGATGGGGTATAATTCTAACTCCTGCTCACAGCCCTGGCTACAGCTGAGGGCAAATGACTGTCAGAATTAAATGCTGTTATGGCACAATGCTTTCACAATCCCATGTGCTGCTGCAGCGCAGTTATAACCTAAAGAGCTGGTGAAAGGGGACTGTAAATGTTAGGAACAAAATGGTAATACCGCAATATAATAAAATTTCTCTGTACTAAAGTATGGATGCTAAATTCTGACAGTGCCTGTACATATTACAGGCTGCAGAGCTTCTCAGGCTGGTCCTGAGAAAGTAGTCTGGGAAAGAATTAAAACAATCCTCAGGGACACAAAACAACCTTGCAGGTGTTGTTATGTGTTCCTTGTTTTCCTTGCAGGAGAAAGTCAGGGGGGTGGTGTACCCCACTGACCAATGATGGTAATGTAGCAGTTTACTAACCAATAAGAGTTTCCTTTCTGTACTTTCCACGTATCTGTCTATAAAGCAGGCCTGCTAGCAATAAACTAAAGGATCCTCTTGTTCTGACTCCTCGAGAGTCTGTGTCGTTCCTTCCAGCCGTTCCCAATAGGAACGACACTAAAGCAGTGAGACTGCCCTAGATTTCACATAAATATATGAATTGGTATCTTCTGGCATGGAGATTCAGAGAAACCCTGGGCCATAAGGCCTCTCAGTGGGTAGCAGTAGCTTTGGATGCACCTAGTATTCCCTGAAGTGCCCCAGCACATTGGAGGAAGGGAGAATCACTGCCCTGAAGCACCTCACTCCCTCTCCAGAAGTGGGACAACTGGGAAAGCTGCTGCTCCAGCTTTATGATGTGATACTATGATGTGATAAATTCTGATTCAGCACCCTTCACATGGTCCCTGTCTTTACTATTACTGTGGATCCAGCTCTCTGCTAGCCAAGCCTGGTCCTCCTCCATTTCCTGAGCATGCTGGGTCACGAATGTCTTTACACAGCTTCATCTGGTGCAGTGGAGACACACAGCCCTGTAATACATACTGTAGAGGGATAACAAATTGAATTACTTATTATTTAAACAAATACAACATATTTCTTAACAAATATTCTTAAATATAAATTTAAATTTAAATTTATATGGACCAACTCACATATTATTTTAAACTTCTCCTTGAAGTAATTATATATTGATATTTAATTCACAATCATGATGGTTCATTTTAAGTTTATTGTATGGTATTAAAATAGCTTGAACTGAATAAACACTGATAAATAATATTCAAACACCATTTGTTTGTTCTCAAAGTCCTTGAGACAGTTGGAGCTCTAGGACAGAAGCTGATCATGCTGAACCAGAGTTTCACCAAGGAGATGCACCAGCTCTCAGCAGCAGCTGCTTCTCCAGCTACAGAAGGAATATCTACTTTGTTTTGCTTTTGATGTTTAAAATCCATGACTATGGATAAGGCTTTCAGTTACCAAGCTATTAATTTCAGTGCAAAATGTAGTTTGAGAAGAGTTACTGAAACATATGAAAACAACTTGCCATAGTTTCACTTTTCTGTACTTTTATTAAATCTCACCTTCCATCCAGAAACAGCAAGATGCAAAAAAGAGTTAGCTTTTTCAGTTTTTATTTGCTGTTCTCTGTTACACAGAATGAAGGACCTAAGCAGGGTATGTTAAGTTATGTCATGGCTTAAATATGTTCACCATGTGTCCCTCTGGATAATAACAACAAAGAAAAGCCAAATTCTCTGAAAATACTGTATACAACTTCAAATCAACACATCTTTGTGGCTAGTAATCAGCAAGGTCTACCTCTCCCTTGCAAAAGAATCAAGGAGAAGAAATGTAACAAGATTAAAAGTAGTTATTTAAGGGAAAGTGTCTTGCTGCTAATTTATATTGTAATTAAAGATACTGATTATAACCCCCTTGGCTGAGATGAGTCTATTCACATGCACTGCTCTCAGAAGATGCCTTCACTCTTTCCTTTGACTAGAAATCATTGATCTTGCTGGAGAGAAACTTTGAGGAAAAACCAGTTACCCTTGAGCTCTCTGATGCAAGTGGAATAATATGAAGACCAAATCTGAAGCAGGACTTGATGGCTAGGCAAGGCAGCCAAACTGAGTGTCACGAGAGGAAATGTTCTTGCTGTAGAAGTGGGTAAGCATAGTCATGCTCTCTTCTCCCAGCTCAAGGACCTGGTATGAAAATGTTCCTGAACTAACATCTGTTGTAATGTATGCCTTGACTATACTTCTCCAAGGCAGAGGTAAGCCTTATGGTGCCTCGGGGAAGGTATGATTGAAGGGATATGTGAAATATTCTTTCTGGTCTTTCTCATGTGCCACACAAATTATTCATGTGGTGGTATCTGCTCTAAGGTTCCTCATTCCCCAGAGAGATGTCACAGCCTGGCTGTTACCAAACACAGTCTCATGGCTTTCAAGGAGAGAAGTTTCCTCCTATATGAAAAGGAATAAATGATGCATTGTGGTATTCAAAACATCAGAGGAGTCATTTTAACTATGAAGAGCATTGTCAAATGGGCAGGTGTTGCCTCGCTGAGATTTCATAAAATCCCTTTACCAACTCTGTGTCCCATTTCCAGCTGGCACTGCTGTATGCAGAAACCAGCCCCATCCTGCTTTTCTTACTCACCAAAGGCCAAGAGATGCTAAAGTACTCTGGAGGCTTTTGAGTGATTGCAGAATACTGCTGGCTCTCAAGAGCACAATTTCATCTGAGCTGCCAGTATTTCCCATGGTGCTTCTCCCTCTCAATTTTTTTTTGCAGTCTCAATGACTCCTGAGTCTCTGTGCATCACCCAGGGTCTGCTCCGAAACATGATGCATAAACATGAACTTAAACAGCTCAAACTCTTTCACATCTTTGTGTCGCTCCCATTTATTCTTTGGCATAAGACATTTAATATGTTTTAAATAGTTTTTATCAGTGATGTAGAGTTACTGTTTAGTCTATTATATTTTGACCTTCATTCAATTATAGTGGTTATTAGATTCCTGCAGGGTAGATTTAACTAAGTACGTTTGACTATTTTCATTTGAAAAAAACTACCTTCTTTGTAATATTATCTTTCTTCCCTCCTCCTTTTATTTTTTTCAGGTTTGTTTTGGTTTTTTTTTTAGTGATGAAGCAGTCTGTGGTGTCAATACAAATGCTGTGACATTTATAGCATTTCAGCTGGGAACATACCACCTGCATGTTCCTTTTATTCCTAATTTGCTGATGATTTCCAGCAGTGTAAGAGCACAAACAAGCACTCCGTTTGATAGCAGTGTCTGCTGGTGCCCTTTTCTCTTTTTTTGTAACCCTTATCTAATTTTGGCAGGACCACAGTTCCTGCTCTTGGACCTGATAACAGGATCAGCACACAGCCCAAACCTACAGTGAAAGGCTTTGAGAACATTTAAGCAGGATTCTCAGTCCAGCACACGCTGAAGTGGGGCCACCTGACCCACGGGACAGGGTTCCAGCAAGCTTGTTGGGTACCCACAACCCTAATAATCCTAATAATCCTAATAATCCTGGCACTTAGTACTGCAATTGGCATGTCTTGTCTACCTTCCTGGCTCCCTTTGTTCCCTCTCTCCTGATTTGTAAATACTAAGTAAAAGCTGCAGCTTAACCACAGTGTTTTACAAGTTTTTACATTTTCTAATTTATTTGTGGTTTCCATGGTGCAACCCTGAATGTGCAGAACAATGTGGGGAGAGAACTGGGAGGGTCACAAATCTTAAGTCATGAAATTTAGTATCAATGACATGCAAGGAAAAGATAATTTAATTTTGAGTGTTCATATACTGAGATCAATACCTTGTGTTAGACTAAAGCATATCACTCAGAAAGGCAGAAAGTCATCAGCTGATGGCATCAAGAAGTGGAGAAGCAATTTATATTCAGCCCCTTTTTAACCACACTTGAACTTGTGTACAAATGTACTTGTGAAAAAAATGCATTTCTTATTTCTGCTACCTAAACCTGATATTTATTATTTATTAATAAATTTAAATATTACCACTGAATAATTTATCTGAAATATTAATGCCTTTTTAATACTAGTCATTTTAAGACACTATAGAAGTATTGCCTAGAGATTTTGACAAATGAATGATATTTTTTCACAAAACTCTTGGCAATTTTCCTGTGGTCCAATTCTTTGGTATGTCTCTTCTGCAAGTTAATTTAATTTTGTAAGAAATGTAGTCACTAACTTGACACAGGTGTTCAGGATCACTTCACCAAGGCTGTATTTAAGCATCACTGTGTTGCTTGCTATTTTCTTGTCCATATATCTTTTTTATTTATTTTTTTCACAGCATTGTTCTGAGCACTTCAGTTGCATTGCTTGACCTCTTTCAATTTACAAACTCTACAGAGTAATTTCTTTCCAGCATCCTATCTCCCACCACACAGATCCAGCATTCCTCACCCCTAGATGTGTGGTTTTGCCTTGCCTTGTCTTAAAATCATTCCACTTTGGGTGATTTGAGCTGAGCAAGTGCTCCAGCTCACTCTGTATGACTGCCATGTCATGACAGATTTCCCTTGCTGCCTGGGCATCTTCCACACACTGGCTTGGCAGGGTTCTTGAATCACTCTCGGGTGCTGAACAGAACCAGTGCCTTTGTCCCAGGCTGCCTGACCCAGAAACATGGCAGTCCATTTCATGACTGTTCCTCACTGTTAATCACCAAGGGCTTGATCCACTGGGTCTCTCCTGCATTATGTAGTGGGGAGTTTTTGTTGATACTGGTGGGGATTTTCTGAGATAACACCCAGCTAGCTTGTTACAACAAGTATGGATTAGCAGTCTGTCATGTCCACAATTGCCTTTTTCAGACAAACTTATAAACTGGAAAAGTAAGATATATATTAAACAAGGTCAGTTTGCTCTTATGAAACAATGGCTTCAGTGATTAAAAGTACATCTTGATCACTGAATTGCACATCAAGCTTCTCCATAGTTTCACTCAGGATGAGAATCATTCAACCGCTGACTTCCTACTCATCCTGTTTAATTAGCACATCACAATCTTGTTTCAAATTTTCTATAATGCCTCCAGTACTTCAGAAATTACTGAAAAAATCATTCCCTCATCTTTTGGGGCACCTGGAATGTGCAAGACATGCTTTGCTCCTGTTATGGGAATCAGCATCCTACATCTTCCAAAAGTCAAGAAAGAGTATTTTACTGAATGTTTCTGTCCTTTTTTGTCTCATTTGAAATGTATTTTAATCTTCAGCTATTGGAGGCCTTCAGTCATTTTATGTTCTTGTTTTGAGTATATGTACCTTGAATAATTTTCCTTGAACAAATGGTAGGTTGCCACAGTAAGAAGATGCATCTATCCAGCCTTGTTTGTGAGTCACATGTACAAGGGGTTACTATGATGGACTTTCCCTGAGTTTGGGAACATCCTAGCACATAACCCATGCAGCTCTGGAATGATGGGATGAACGCTGGGTTGGGTGCAGCTGTGATGCTCTGTATGGGAAGCTGTGTAAGGTTCTCTCTTCCCTATAACCTAGTGGTTGTGCTAAAGGAAGGCCAGAGCCTGCCCCACAACTGTTTGCCCATTCTACTTCCACTTTTCTTTGGAGGCTGCAGCAGCAACTCTGTGCTTTACAAGTGTGAGTTCACTTGAGAGAATTCCAAAGCACCCTGCAGCTTTCCCAACCTGCTCAGACTTGGAGTCTCCTTGTATGACAGCCTTTTGAATTGGCCACAAATATGTTTTCTCATTACCCATTCATGTATTAAATACTCATCTCAATGATGAAATGCTTGCCTGGGTCTCTCTTAATGAACAAGTGTCAGATGTTTAGCACCAGTAGACTTTATTGCTCAAAGGCACAGGCTTCTTGGAGTTCCTCTCAGTCACTTCCAGCTCTGTCTGACTCAAAATAATGGTGGGGGGGAAAGGAAGAGGCTGTTCCTGTCAATGGGATTCCAGCTGGTTTGTATATAAAATCTTTCCAGGACACCCAAAATGCTTTATTCACCAGTTGGATGTCATATTCTAAATAAAGCCAATTGTTTGGTTGACATCTACAACCCTGCTGAGGTATGTGATAATGGTGCCCCTTGTCTGCTAAGACAAACACACACATTCTCCCCGCAGCGAGCAGCCAAGCGGCCCTCGCCAGCCTGGGCAGCGGAAGAATGCACCCCTATTCCCTGCCTCTTTCTCTGCCCATCCCGGCGAGCCAAGCCCGTGAGAATACCCTGGCATTACTTCCTGGCAAGAACCATCATTTTTATGTTGCTTTTGGGCAAACTTCAATGACTCATCTTGTATTCATCTATGGCTGGCTTTTCTAAAATTTTTTTTTTCTTCTGATCTGCCAAGCTGCGAGCAGTTTGCTTAACAATGTGCAATGCTTGGAGAGCAGATGGGCTCTTTTCTTCCACCCAGTGGCATGCAAAACTGAAATTTTATCCATCAAACTTCAGTCTGTGACATTTTATTTGGAATGGTTGTTTTAACAGCTACTTTGCCACCCAGCAGCTCCATTGTATTTCCTTCCGCATTGGATATAACTTAATGACAAACTCAGCACTGAGCAGCCAGCAGTCTGCATTGTGGTGGTACCTCACACAGGATTATCTCGAATTGCCCTGCTGCACAAACACAGAAGAAGTTTACGTCCTTGAAAATTTACAGTGTAGGCAAGGAAAATGGTTTTCCAAGCGATGGATAATCAGGTTCTCAGGCACACTGTAGGGCTTACTACACTGATGGATTCCCCTTTTCCAGGACTGGTACAAACTCACTGTTATTCAACCTACAAATTCAGCTTTAACCCAGAAAAAAACATTTTTGAGAAATAACACTATGTCTTTCCACATGCCATTTCATGAAAAGCTAAGGAAAAAGAAGGAATGCTTCATGGCCTGCTGCTCCACTTGTTCAGACTGCCTTTCCAGAGGGCTGACTAGTGTAGTTTTTTTAACTGAAACTTTGCTTGCTACTTTTAGAAGCCAAATGGCACTTTGCTCAAATACACTCTGCACACTTCCATGAAATACCAAGGGGAATGGCTGAAATCAGAGCTGGCCTAGAACTAGTGAGGAAGGCACATCTAGGACTGCTGCATTCCACACACCCAGTCCAAAGTGCTCTGGAAGCCCTTATGGCCATCTGTGCAAAGAAGAAAGCATTTGTTCTTTAGTTGACTGACATACTTATTTCCCGTAGGCAAAAGAAAATGGATGTAATAGCTTGGACATTCCCATATGTTGCTGGTGAATCTCAGCTTCTTGAAGCTGTTGATAACTGGTGCAATCTTGCCTAGAGCAAGAGCAGCACACAGACATGATAGGCTTTTGTGAGCTTTAAAGATGGATTAAAGCAGAATATTCACAGGGCTAATTAAGCAACAGCAGCTGCTCTTCACAGGTCGGTCTGCAAGCAGTGAGCAGAGGGAAGCTCCCCTGGAAGTGACTGAAAGCACATCCCTACATTAAAATTGTGTTCTGAATCACCTCCTGGGAGAGCCTCTGCTCCCCTCACAGATGCCCATCTCCACCATTTCACATCATTCATCTTTCCAGCTGCATCCCCAGGGCTCCTCTGCTGTCACTGTGGACACAGACCAGGGGAAATTGCTGTGAAATCTATTGCAGGTGGAAGGATAAGCATGTTGTAAATGGCTTCACAGACTCAAATGGGGTTTGATCTTTCCAGTGATGAAACACAGCTTGCTAAATTCTGTGTTTTGAAACTCACTGCTAATATTTTAAAGCGAAAAACAATAACCATATGGGATTTAGCAATTCGCATGCCAGGTTATGATGAGCTGCTTGGTTTGTCAGTTCCCAGCTGCTCCTTTGAAAAATCACCAGGGGATTTCCTCACTGGCTGGGCTGCCAGCTATCCTGGGGTGAATACAGGGAACAAGAAGTTTTGTATTAAATTTTATGGGCCGGAGCCTTCAGCATGCCACAATCCCCCTGAACCACATGAATGCGAACCAAGGACAAACTGACTCTCATGAATCCCTGCATTTATGGGGAAAAACCTCTCCATGGACACAAAACCGGTGGAGAGGCAATGTTCCAGCTCCATATTTCAGACACACGTCCTATGGCACAGAGAGGTAGGAGGATGGAAGATATGTGGGAATAGGGCTCCTCTGCTGCTCATCCTCTGCCTGCTGGTTTCCTTTTGAGCCTGAGTTACTGCTGCGGCAGATAGGTGCTTTTACAGCCTCTAGGGACAGCCGTCCATCACCTGCCGCTACAAATATGCACATTTACTGATACATACATCTAACAAGGATGAGAACTGAGGTTTTATGTGGTCTGTGGCGCAGGAAGTGTGAGAATGTTCAGGGTGAGCCAGTGGGTTGTTGTCATGCCCTTCACCCAAGAGAGCCTTATCAGACTTTGCTCCCTGGAGCATCTGGCACCAACAGCAGCAGCAGGGAACTCGCCCACACAGCCTGGCCCAACTCAGTGCATGGAGAAGCAGTGTGGTTGGCTGTAGAAAGCTCTGTATCTCAAAATTAATTTGCCTGTGGTTCTGCTGACACCTTCTGATTATGCTGCTCTCCCAGTAAAAGAAAGGGTGTACTGAAATCAATTTCCCACCCCCTATTCCACTGCAGATAGAAGACAAAAGATATATTGCTAATTAAAATGTTCTAATCTGCTGGAAAGCAGTTTTGTAGGATTGATTTGAATAAAACTGATGATGCAGCCCACTCAGATCACTGGGAAACGACCTCTCTATTATGAATTCCCAGAATAACATAGCCAAGCAATCTTGATTTCCTAATATCTGTCAAAGGAAGAACTTCTTAGTTAGTTACAACATATAATACGGATATTCCTGAAATGTCCTCTGCTTAATGAACAGCTGATATTGGCTAACCTCATAGAAATAAGAGAGAATTAGTACCAGCTGCAAAATGCATTCACTGGATAGTGAAACTGGCAGTTGGTATTATGCCTGCTATAAATATTTTTAATTAAAAATTGTTTTCTGTCTCTTCAATTGGTATAATAGCGATAATGCTTACTGAGAGTTACTGAAGATGTAATAGGATTCCCCTTCGTGTATAGCAGAGCTATTTATTCTGCCGTAATATTGCTATAGTGGAAATCTGCATAATAATGTCCAGATTCTAGTGCAAGAGAAAAATAGACTGCGGGAGTGTTCCAGAATAAGGCACATGAGCAGGCAAATTCCTAAATAAAAATCATGTTCAGACTCTGTTTTCTCAGGTATGACTTTAAAATTATATTAAAAACCTTTGGAGGGGGGTGGTGAATCTTCAGCCTCAATCCAGAGCCCTGGGGCATTGTATGCCTCTGAGAACGGGTTTGCTCTTTGGATGCTTACAGAGAGCAGTTCAGCAGATCCTCTTGTGCTGCTCTGGCTGGGTCCCGGCACAGCCTCTGTCAGGGAGGATGGGGGTTTTGGGCTGCTTCTCCTGCCCTCATTCAGAAAGGATCATCCCCTTTCCCCATGTGGAGGGGCTGGGAGTGGCACTGGCAGAGGGGACCCTTCAGTGCTGCAGCAGACCCGAGCCTCTGGGCACCTGTCTCCACTTGGCACTTTACTGCCATGACCATCCACAGGTGATGAGGAACATCTCTTTTGGGGAGTCAAGAAGCATTAGAGCAGCTATGCCCTGGCAGGCACAGCCCATGCCAGGCATTACCTAAATAGGATGGATACTGCAACAGCAGGAGATATCTGTTAGCTGTGCCTACTGAGCCTTTGGGAACCTGTGATTGCTCTCCACAATATGTGGGAGACTTTCTAAAGATGGTGGGACCAGTCGCTTTCTCATCCCCTCTTGTTACTCTTCCCCTCTGAGGCTTTGGACCAGTATAATGATTTAGGCATTTTCTTCCACTGTCCTCCTCAGGCCCCTGCCTTTGTCCTCTCCAATTTCTGATACACCTACCCCTGACCAGCACTCACCTTCACTCTCATTTTTACCCTCCTGTGTATATCTCAGAGATCCTGGCACAGATTGCCTTGGTCTGGTGTTTGCTTTCTGGCAATTCCCAGAGGCTCAAGTCAAGACAATAGCCTCATTCTTTCAGTCGCTGTATGAATACATGATTAGGCACATTCCCTGCTCCGAAGACCTTTTGATCTAAACCTGCTGGTTTGATTTCATGACACTAAATTCCTTTCCCAGTTTGGCTCTCATCCTTTTCTTGCCTCTAAACTGACAGCAATTTTATTGGACGGAAGTAATTTCCCAGAGAAAGATACAGTCTCTTTTACCCATAGATTCTTCCTTCTTATTCTGGGTTCTTCTTTCTGCCACAAATTATCTTTGCCTTGCTATTCCAGCCAGCCCTTTAAGATGCATTTATGGTTTACAGCCCTGTCATTTTCCAGCTCCTTGTTACTCTTAGGGTTCAGCAGGTACTGCCCTCTCTGCTCTCTTTCAAAGGGAAAGATGAACTCTGCTTGCTGGGGCACTTCCCAAGCTCCCTAAGGAGAAGGCAGCAGCCCCACTGCAGTGTGTCCTTACCTGGCCAGGTTTGCAATGGACACCAATACCATCATCTGTGAGCACCTCTGCAGATCAATGGATTCCACAACAAAGACAAGAGCAAAACAAACCCAGAGAAGTGACTCACACCAGTGCCAAGAGAGATAAAGGAAGAGAGAGAGGGAGACAGAGAAATGATACCACAACCTCATCTGCCTGGGGGCACAGAGGTCATGTTAGCCAGGGAATGAAATAAAATTGACTTTTCTGAGGGTGGCTGGGCAGGGAGAGTTTCTGTTTGATTATTTTAATTCTTCCGGGCTACCTCCCAGGGTCAGGTCACCTAATTTTATTCCAACAATGAAAGTACTCTATTATGAAAAAGGAAAACACATGATTATATTTTTTCTCCATCCAATCCAATAAATTTGTTTTGGTGGCCAGTTTGAATGCTATTTTGACCACTTGACAGGTTTTATATGAAATACCTGATAATTTAGGAGCCTGTTACACCAGAAGAAATCTTGTTCGCTCGTGTACCTATTTCCTGCCCTGTTGTAAAGTAAAAGAATTAAGAACACCCTAAGCCAAGATAAATTTGAAATACAATTCTCCAGTTACTTGAATCAAAAGGCAGTATTGATTATTTAATTACACAGAAATGGTCCAGATGCTTAGCATTTACTATAGATTAATGACTGTCCCAGAGCAGTTAATGGCCCTTCTTGCTGCCATCAACAAAAGCTGCCTATTAATCCCTGGAAAATGGCTTGCATAACAATCATAACCTGCTGTTAAAAGTTTATAAATAGATAAAAGTGTCACATGGATTTATGAGTGCTAAGGCTGAATGGGATCTGTGTGGCGTTTCTAGCAAATGAAAGCCATGTGCATGAGCTCATCTGATTGCTTGAATTATCACAAAATCCCAAGTTGCTCTTTTGGATTGGAAAATGGCACATAAGAAAGTGCCAAGTGGCTGGAGTCCCATCTACTGACTGGGAAATAATTACTTCTCTGCATAATAAAGAGGCACCTTCATTCTAACAGCAGTGCTCTGCCCTTTCTATCATATCTGATGAAACATGTGTAAGGGAGGCTGTGCTGTTTTATTCCTTCACTTTATTTTTAAGAGGAAAAAACACTTGCCCATAGACACACAAACACACACAGAGCTGAGCCCGGTCCCCACAAGCACAGCAATGGCTCCAGCAGGTGTAGGGGTCTTGCTAGACTAGGATCTGTACTATTCAAAGATCTTCAAAGGAGCGCTTTGCACCTCTCCATCCCACACTGGGCTGGGTAGAACACTGAAAATGGTAGTGCTGCCAGTGAAAGGTGCTTTTGGAAAAGATGCTGCTCCTGGAAGAGGTGGGAGGGCACGCATACCCTGGGGAGGGGATGGTGGAGGGCAGGGATTTACAGCAGCACTGCATCCCCACATGTGGTAACTGTGCCCCACCACCATGGTGGCTCACACTGTCCCTTCTGCCTGGGAGCTCAGCTTCAAACCAGTGTGCAGAGGACCCTGCCCCTATGGGGTTGCAGAATCCCTGTCACCTGGACAGCAGTGTCAGTCCCTGTCCCCTCAGTAGCCATTGTCCATAGCTAGCTGTCCTCAACTTCGTAACCCCACCATATGGGTAACAGCTGACTATTGCATTTGAGCTGTGAATAGTAAAAATTATATACACATGTCGTTGTCTGGTGAAGCAAGCAGATCTGTGGGAGCATCCTGTTCCAAATTAGGAATTTAGGGAAGTGGCTTCCTTGTATCCAGCCAGGCCGCAGATGCTGAGGTAAGCGGGAAGATGAGAAATTATTGTCTCCCTCAAAGAATCAGACAGGAGGGGACCTGAGGGTCCTTCTAAAATCACATCTTCCAAGCCTGTTAACATTACTGCCTCTATTTTCTGTTATTTTCAGTGTGTCTGTCTTGATCAGGCGAAGACACGCTTCAGTGCAGCACTGGACCAGAGAGAGTTGCCCATCGTTAGAAGTCACAAGGCTCCAGTCCCTTGCCCCTTACCCCACGCACCGTTCACTTCTCCTCCAGCACAGAGGCTCAGGGGGTCGGTGGCCCCGCTCCTGCAGCAGGTGGCCAAGGGTCTGGGACGCAGGAGAGGAGAGGGCACACGAGTAGGCTGTCGCTGCCACTCAGAGGTGTGGGATGTACACGTGGAGCAAGTGCACTACTCAGGAGGTTGGCAGGCTGGAGGCTGAAGGCTGTAATTTTTCTTCACATTCTCAGCACTCCATGGACTGCAGCCTCTCCTCTCATCCCATCAGGGGGTTTATTCCCACTGCCAAGCGCTGAGGGCATGACCCTTCCACAGACCACTCTCGTGATTTTTTTGGCGGGGTGCACCACAGGAGCAGTCAGACACTAAACAAGAGCAGAACTAAACTACTTATCCTTCCTCAAAATCTTTCCAAATCTGCTTTGCGGCACCTTCACAACACGTGGCCAGGTTTCAGGTGAGAGCGCTTCATGCACTTCACTGCGCCTCCTCCCCGGGACCCCCAGCCCCTCCTCCGCATGGCCCGGCCGCTGACCCCCGTCCTGTGCCCGAAGGCTTTGCAGCGCTGAGGAATACCAGCCCGGCAAGCAGCTTCTGTGTCCAAGAGCTGAGAGAGGCAAATTTGCCTCCCTGTGCTTGTCCAGGGGCACGAAACCTTTCAATGTCAATGGCATTCGGGATGCAAAGCCCGGTGCCGTGCGGGGCAGGGCTGCGTGGGCGGAGGGGGAGCACATTCCCCACCACCTCCATCCCTCCCTCCATCCCTCCCTGCCGGCCCTGTCGCTCCCGCGGGAGGCACAGGACAAGCGGCAGCTCGGCTCGGGGTGCTCCGCTTAGCGGCCGGTGCCATCTAGCGGGATCGGCAATGGACAGCCAGCCTTCCCAAAGCGCCACCAGCACCGTCTGCCTCCCGGGATCCCCTGTCAGCTTCTCTCCCTTCTTCGGGAACCGCTCTCGCTCCCTGTTTGAAGGATGCCGACAGACAGAAATTAAAATAAATGGCTAAAAGCTTGCATCACCTCCATGTCAAGCTTGCAGACAGAAAGGACCTTGGAAGTCCTGGTCGTTGTGGGAGATAGGGGTGTGTAAAGGGCTGCCAGATGGAGCAGGCGAGGATAAACAGCAGCCAAAGCCGAAGGAAAGGCTTTGGTAGGGTCAAAATTGATTTTTAAATTAGTATTTTACTTAGGAATAGATCAGGTGATAGAAATCTCTTTCTCACCATTTCGGTAATTAAACCTTGTAGAGTGCAGGTTTATGTGAACAGATGCAGCGAACACCTGCCAAAGACAACACTGTCCTGCCTCAGAGTGCTCTTGTTCTTAAAGGTCTCCTCCAGTTTTTCACCCCGCTGGCTTTTCACGGCCTCCAGAAAAGAGAGAGAAGGAGGCACATCCTTGCTCCTTCATTGAAGGAAATGCTCAGTTACAGGTACCGGAAGGGGCAGGGAGGAGGATGCAGAGCAT
This sequence comes from Parus major, assembly GCF_001522545.3. Lineage (NCBI taxonomy): Eukaryota > Metazoa > Chordata > Aves > Passeriformes > Paridae > Parus > Parus major. Next base: position 35,612,447 of record NC_031773.1, on the reverse strand, counting down.
CCCCCAGAAAACATTAAATTACTTATTTATTATCCAGATTTATCTACTGAATAGTAAATTATTCAGCTGAACAATCAGGTCTCGTCAGGAGTCCCTTTTCCCTAGCTAGGATTCCCGAAGTACTTCGGGTATTTCCGTCCGTGTTTCCGGGTGCCGCCGCCGGCCGGGCTGTCCCACACAGAGGGGGGAAGTTCCGCTCCTGGCCCCGCCCCTTCCGGCGCGCGCGAACATGGCGGCTGTGCCTGAGGAGGAGGCCGGGCCCGGGCCGGGGCCGAAGCGGAGAGAAAAGCAGAAGGGCAGGAACAAGAAGAAAGCGGCGCCAGGTGGGGGCGGGATGCGGGACCGTGCGGGGCTGGCGGCTCGGCGGGAGGGCCGCGGGTTAAGGGTCTCTCCGTGGGGCGCCGCGGAGGGTAGAGACGGCTGCTGGGTGCTTGGGGCCGGCGGCGGCGGTGCCGTGTTGTGGTGTGCCCGCCCTCCCCTCGAGGTTTTTCTTCTTTTTTTTTTTTAATAGTTTAAAGCAGTAATTTTTCCAAGGTCAGAAGGGAAACAAACCGTACTCAGCAGTTTATTAAATCAATCTCGTTAAAATAATAGTATTTTTTTTTCTCTTTAATAGCAGTTGATGAATCTGAGCTTCTCACTGTGCCAGATGGATGGAAAGAGCCAGCCTTTACAAGAGAGGATAATCCCAAAGGGCTGCTGGAAGAAAGCAGTTTTGCAACACTGTTCCCGAAGTATCGAGAAGCCTACTTGAAGGAGTGCTGGCCACTTGTCCAGAAAGCCTTGGGTGAACATGTATGAAATCTTAATAATTGTGATACTGCACTTGACCTTTTGGGGCATACAGGTCTTACTTAAGCTAGTAAAAACAGTGCAAGTGGCTTTTCTCATACCATATTTGTTAATTTCTACTGTGTTTGCATTTTGAATTAGCAGTGTCATTTTTTTTCTCATCAAAATCGGTGAAGAATTGTGTGGTCAGACTTGCAGTTCTTTACAAATGCTGTCAGCAGAGTATTTGCAGCTGCCAGTATCTCTTCATCCAGGCAGTGACACCTTTGTTGTGCTTGAATTCAGGGAGATGAGAGAGGTGGTGCTTTGGGCCTTGTGACACATATTCTGTCTGGGTTTTATCTCTGTGAGTGTGAATTTTCTTAAGCTAAAAGTCACTTAAGAAATTTTGGAAAATAGATCTGTATTTTGTTAGTTAAATGCTTACTACCAAAGCTGAATTATGATACTGAGCTGGTGTTTCTTATCAAATATTGCAGTATGTGAACGCGGCGCTGGATCTAATTGAAGGAAGCATGACTGTCACGACCACTAAGAAGACTTTTGATCCTTATGCAATCATTAGGGCTAGAGACTTAATAAAACTTCTGGCAAGAAGTGTTCCATTTGAGCAGGTCTGTAATAAATCCTGAAAGTTTTTATCTATCATAATGCTTAAATTTTATCTTAAATTCTACCTTAATATTATACTTAAATTCTTTCATAGTACTTATAAAATACTATGTTTTAAAAATGTGGGAATTTCAAGTGAGTCAAGTAAAGTATAATGTATATATTTTTGAAGCAAATATATCTGAAAGCAAAGGGAGAAGAATAAACTGAAGTATTCTCTTGACTCCTACGAGTAATACATTTGAATTTAGGTGACATTGCCTGCATCTTTTTAGGCAGTTCGTATCCTTCAGGATGATGTTGCATGTGACATCATTAAGATAGGCTCTCTGGTGAGGAAGAGAGACACTTTTATAAAAAGAAGAGCACGGCTTCTTGGGCCAAAAGGATCAACTCTGAAGGTATTTCTTATAGGTGTAGTAACCAGACAATACCAAGACCCAAATTTGTGTCAGGTCTTCATACTTTACTAATTTCATTTATTTTTTTGGTGTAGGCCCTGGAACTGTTAACAAACTGTTATATTATGGTGCAAGGCAACACTGTTTCAGCTCTTGGACCCTTTAGTGGGCTAAAAGAGGTAAGATGAGGTAAATGAGTCTTTTGTGTAGCAAACACAAACTTTTGTGCCCAGCTCAAGGGTGAGCAATACACAAAATCCATCAACCTCGGCAGTGTCTTGCTGACTTTTCAGATGTGTGTTAGTAAGCCACATTTACATGAATGTCCATAGTATTATCAGCTACTGAATTTTGTTTAGACTCTTTTTGTCTTGGATGAAAAAGCATCTCTCTATGTGGGAGGAGAATGCTTGTCAAAAGCAAGTTCCTCATGACACTGTAAGATCCATGGTAACATGAATATAATGTTTATGGGGCTTGCTGGAGTCTATTAGAAATGTATACAATATTGGATTTTTGAACTGCTGTTCCTTCCAGTTAACCCTGTGCTTTAGCTTTTTAAAGGCTGGAATCAATGATCCTGGAGGTCTTCTCCAACCTTAATGTTTCTGTAATTTTACGTCTTACTACTTTGGGGGAGGCAGAAGTGGGGAGAGGAAGCATGATATTGTATAGTTGATATTTTAATTGATTAGCATGTGTAATACTTGCTGAGCTTTCTATTCTTTTTCTTTTGCATTCAATACAGGTTAGAAAAGTTGTTTTGGACACGATGAAGAATATACATCCCATATATAACATCAAGGTTAGTGTGGTCCACTGTTCATCTTTGTTTACAAGAAAATACTATTTCTTCCCAGAGAGTTGTATGTTAATAATTTCTATGTTTGCGTGGTAATCTCTTTTTGAGAATTTCTGTAGTCTGCTGCTTTATAAAATCACTGACTTTGGTATTCTCCATTTTACTAGGATATGTTGCCATAATAACATTATGGCAGTATCTACAAAATCAAAGGGAAAGTGTGTATAAACTTTTTCCTTTGATTGTTGGCTCGATAGTTCCTCGTTTAAATGGAAGCACCTTATTCTCCAGTGCATCCTGCCCCTATTTTGGGACATCTTTCTGGTTCTGCTGCTCATAATTAAGCCCCTCTGCTCTTAGTGAAGTGAGATGTGGAAGGTTTGAATGTAATATATTCCCTGTGAGGAAGTCTAGCCAAACTTCAGTTTTTAATTTCTTGGCTTCTACTGTAATACTCTTTCTTTTTAATTATTTCTTTGTGATGTTCTGAAATTACTGAAGACTTTGATGATCAAAAGGGAATTGGCAAAAGATCCTGAACTAAGGACACAAAGTTGGGAAAGGTTTTTGCCGAAATTCAAGCGGAAGAACTTGAAAAAACGCAAGGAGCCCAAGAAGAAAAATACCAAGAAGGAGTACACACCGTTCCCACCTCCACAGCCAGAAAGCCAGGTCAGTTGAAACTTTATTTCAGGTTATGCAGGAATATAGCACACCTGAAGTTGTGTTCTTCATTAAAAGAGATGGGAGGATTTTTCTGTCATGTTCTGATTCCCTGATATTACACATCTGGCTTATAATGCATAATTAACTAAGGCTTCTTGCTACTTGTCTTACACAGATTGATAAAGAATTGGCAAGTGGTGAATACTTTTTGAAAGAAAGACAGAAGAAACGCAAGAAAATGGAAGAGATAAAGGTAAAGTTGTACTAATCCAGGGTCTAGTTAATAAGCATTTGATTGCTGACTTGGAATCTGATTTTTTTTTTTTCCTCTTTTTTTCCTGCTCTATTGCTACTTGACCTTTTTATTGGTAACTTCAGGCAAAGCAAGCAGATGCAATCAAGAGAAGACAAGAAGAAAGAAATAAAGCTTTTATCCCACCAAAGGAAAAGCCAGTTGTGAAAACAAAGAAAGGTAACCATTTTTTTCCCCTGTTCTAAAACCTTCTGTTGTCAATTTCTAGGCTGAGTGGTTTTGCAAATACAGCCTAGGAAAAAGAATAGTCATGCAAAAAAAATCCTGCTGGTTAGATCCATGCCTAGAATTGCCAAGGACAGTAGAAAGATGATCTAGCTAATAATTCTATACCTATGAAATGGCAATTCGCAGTTGAAGAGTCAATCTCAATTGGTTGTACTAGCTTCTAAAATTTTTGCCTTTCAGTTTTACAGTGAAGCTGCCATGACTTTTACATTCAAGTAAACAGAAAGCAATACTTACTTCAAAAACTTAGAGTTTTGGTACAAAATAGGGTAAATAGCCTTCCTAAAGGTTAAAGTAAAACCACACTGTGTGCAGAGTAAGTGCTTATGTTTTCAAACGATTAATTTTTTTAATGGACTAGAGAAACAAGTCTTTAATTCTCACTGATTATGCTTCATATTCGCAGTATTAGATATTCTGTTAGTTATACTACCTACATATTGTACAGTATATTACACAATTTCTTATGAACTTTGAAGTTTGTGTTTCTTGAGAAGCATGTGTTTTGTAGCATTGATACAGTACTTTTTTTTGTTGTGATGGCAGCAAATTTCCAGTGATCCTGTTGTTTGCACTGTGTCTCAAATATGGTGCTTTTCTGGCTGATGTGTGTTTTGAGCTGAAATCCTTCAGTCTTCCAAGAACAGAAGACGAGAGTAGTTTGTATGGTACCCACCATTAGATTTAGCAATTAAGTGTGTGAGATGGGAAAGTTAGATCTAAATTCATTACTTGTGCTCGAAAGAGAAAATACCATTATCTGTGTGAATATAAGAGAGTATGTTATCCACATTGCTCAGCACTACATATTTAACTTCAGTATTCTGGCATTCCCTGTAGAAGTTTCTAATAAAGGTTTTCATGCAGGGGTCAAAGATCTACATAATATTTCCCCAAGCCACCCTTCCTCATCCTTTGTCTTACAGTGGCCATTACTGAATGGCCACAGAGTATAAGGATGGGACGGGCATGTTCGGGATCTTAGCACTTCAGTTACTTGCAGAAAGACAGAATGCCATAAAAACTTCTCTGCATGTAAGCACTCTGCAGTTAATTTCTTTTCTTTTGCAAGATCAATCAAGCCTATGTGCTAATTCCAGAGAGTACATCTATGTTCTGAGGAGTGGATGATAATAGTTTGTATGTCTGTAGGATGTGGCATCTGTGTTCAAATTCTGTTGTATGGGATTTTTTTATATAATTGTTCTTCAAATTCTACTCAATATGATTTGTAGTTTTAATACTAAATACTAGTTTAAACTAAATAAAATAAAATTAATAACATAAAATTAATAAAATTTAATAAAATAATTTTTTTAAAAAATTAAAATGATCTATAAAATCATTAGGTAACATGAGTTCTAACCAATGCCACTGGATGCAGTTTACTGTGTTTATGTATAAAGTCTTGTGGACTTTTAACATTTTTCAGAAGTAAAATTCATGTCTGTTACTTTTGTACTTCTTACCATATAGCCTCCACTGAGAAAAAGATTGATATTGAAGCTATCAAAGAAAAGGTCAAGAATGCAAAGAAGAAGAAATTAGGAGCACTCTCTGAGGAAGAAGTAAAGTTAAAAATGGCAGCAGATGAAAAGAAAAAAAAGAAAAAGAAGTAATTCACCCCCCCCAAGCTGTTTACTTGTCACTTCTGATAATGAACATTTTTACACTTGGAAGATGGGAGATTTTTTGCTGTCGGTATAATGTGGACAAGAAAAGACTAAGTAAAAAGATCATTCTCTTTTCCTAAGTACAGTTTAATTAGTGGACATACAGTAGCTGTACAGACTTGTTGAGGCTGGTGAAGAAAATCTGTGCTACTGTTTTGTTTGAGAAAGTAAGAGAATGTATTTGGATAATATCCATCTGTCTAAAGGGAATGTTTCACAAGAGAAACATTGAGGAGTTTGATGTAGACTGTTAAACATTTGGGTCAGAGAGCTCTGGGAAGGTGAAAGCTCAAGTTAATTATGTGAAAGACTACCAGACAATATGCAGCCTCAATTTGTGGTGATAACTTTTGCTAAGCGGGCAAGATTTATTACTATATTACGCTTTTATTTTTGTAAAAGCTGATTTTTTTGTGTGTCTTGTCTCAATGTTAATAAACTATTTTAATACAATGTTCTTAAATTCTTAGTTAATCTACTGCTTAACATCCATTGTGTTGTCCAGGAAACAAACTCACAGTTTCATCTGAAAATTAGACAAACCATAATCTTCATTGCATACCATTAATAGACTGTCATTTATTAGCATTATCCTGATGGGTTTTGACACAGAATATGGTACAAAGTGAGTGATTTACATTGGGATTGTGCTGCAGGGAAAACAAAAAATTGTGTTATTTACCTTTAAATATATTCTTAGTTATTGCCTTCTTGCAAGAAGTCTTAAAAATTATGTTCCTCTTTTTTTTTTTTTTTTTCTTTTTGAGGTACTTCCCCTATTTTAAAGGAAGTTTAGAAGTTTTACAATTACCTGAAACTGTGAAATGTGATGAAATAAAATGCACCAGCAGAGCAGCTGTTGCGTATTTCATACATCTGAGATTAAAGAAACAAATGTAATGAGATTGAGCCACACTAATTTGATGATTCATGAGTGCTTTTGCTGGGTTTTGGAATTTTGATCACTGCACATACAGTGGAAATGATTCTCCTAGAAGGATGCAGCTGAATGCCTTTTAGGTTAGTGACCTTTTATTTGAAACTAGTAGGTGAAAACATCCTTTTTTTTATTTTTTAACACAAATAAGAATTGAGAATATATTTGGTTAGAGAGCCAGTACATGTGCATTGGGACATAGCTATAGTGGTTGACCTCTAGGGTAGGGCACATCACCCAAAGTGACCCTTTCAATTATGTGAGCAGTTCTTGGTATTTAATTGTTAAGGAAAAAATACTCCCCTTCTTCTTTGGGACTGCATTATTCATAAGTGGCAGTTCCTTTTGGAATCAAGCAGGAAAATGCTATTTAAGCATCTTTCACTGAGTGCATGATGTGTAAGTCACAACCCACCCCTCAGAAACTGTAGTCATCTGATGGGTTCAGTGATAGCAGCACTACAAAAAGCTTTTTAGAAACACCAGCTGGTGTTTAGCAGTTGACAGTAAAAGGGGGATCAAAGCTCCGGGCTTGGTGGGTAGTTCAGACCTCTCATGTATTGGAGGGACTGATTTCAACAGGAGACACTGCAATGCTTGAGTTTAAATTCCCACTCTCACAAACATGCTTCAGCAGAAGAGTGCAGACCCAGTTAGGAGGGGTTTGACAAGCCAGAGAAGAAGCATGAGTGTATTAGGGGAGGGAGAGGCCTCAGTTCTGATCTGAACTGCATCAGACCCCTTTCATGACAGAGGAGTGGCACATATTCCCCTGCCTGTTGTTTAAAAAGTTAAAAACTTATAAAAGTTTTTAAAGTGTAATGCTGTTTGTCTCATGCTGGTCTTTTAGACTGGCATATAATTTCAGGAATCTGGCTGTGAAATTATCCTAAAAAAAGGGAGTTTTCAGCTGGATCAGCTAACTTGTTGATGCCTGAGTTGCAGTGCAGGAAAATGTAGCTCAGCTTGGGGCAGTATGGCTTTAAATTATGTTTACTTCCAAGGAGATGTGCTTTTTTAAAATTAGGACTCCCAGCTGAGTCATTTATGTAGCTTTTAGGTGACATCTTTCCCTCCAATAAAATTCTTAGCACACTTCAGGAAATCTTGTCCTTTTGTTATGGGGTATTTAGTATTTCTTGGTTGTTACTGTTGACAAGTTTTAAGGATTGTTGGTAGCACATGATTTACTTGAATAAATGAAAAATCAAGAAAGAGTATTCATATTCCTGTAAGCAAGCCAAAGGATTTGTCTGCCTAAGAGTCCAAATCTGAATGGAAAGGGGCTGCATGGTGTCACTTGCTGGTGCTTTGTGCACCTGTTTTCTGACAGAGTATGGCAGTACAGTTGTAACACTTGTGTAAAATGTAAATAATAGAAAATAAAGTGGGCTTGGAAGACCAGTGAAGGGTTTTTTTGTATTTTTAGAACAGCTTGAACTATTGCAAATTATGTTCTTAAGCTGATTTTAGAGTTTGCAGACTTGCAAAAATGTACCTGAGGTCTAGATTTCCATATCAATATTTTGCATTTATCATATGGAATTCATGGACATATGCTGTGTGGACAATTCAAAGTGGTTTGATCAACCAGAGGTAAATACCTGGATTTTTTGATATGCCTAAAAGTGAAAAGGCTGGTTTTTTTCTTCTTGATTTCTTGATTTTTTTGTTTGTTTGTGTGAAAGATGCCACATTGTAAAGTTTGGGTGTTTAATTCCCCCTAAGCCCAGGTTTTTTAAGGAAGGTCTTTCTCAGGATTTCCTAAGAGCTGCTGAAGTATATAGTTAAATGAAAGTGTTAACATTTTGAACTTTAAGGTCTCTGTTTCTTCTCCTGGAGACCACACATTACTTAAACTAAGCAGGGGAGAACTCGTGCTGAGCTCATATTAATCTCCCGGGACACAGCAGTGTATGTGTTTCCCTTCGCGGCATTCTTCTTTCTAGCAGAAGGCTATTACCGACCCGGGGGGCAGAGACCATGCTGTGGAGCCCCATGCAGGAGAGTGCCCACACATTATGTCCTGCTGCCCATGTGCCAGCCAGTTTTTAGGTGGGACTTTGCAGTGTGTGGAGCTTGAGCCTTGGGTTTCACACAAGAGTGTCTGTCACTGTGCTGTCTTGGCTATGGAGGCTCCAGCAGTCAACAAACTAGGATGTACATATATAAAGATACATCAAGCATGAAATTCATGTTTTGTCCCCAGCCATATTTTCATTTCGAAAAATGATTTTGAAAAATGCTGCTATATTGAAATGATTCCAGTACAAGCAGTACTAGCAGATAACCATCTGGAAGTGTAATGGAAAAAATGTTGGACCCCAGTTCTAGTGCTCTCAGTTACAATCCATGGCAGTGTTAAGATCAGGAGTCAGGGTCAGGAGTGGGCATGCAGAAACACTGACAGGTATTGTGGTGAGAAAAATGAAGGGATGAGGGGAACTTCCCAGCTTCCTCTACAGCAGTGTGTGCAGAGGGACACAGTGCAGAAACTTCTAAACAGATACCATATAATGTATAGATAGGGATTGCTGTGGTCCAGCTGTGAGTTTGTGCAGCTCTGCTGCTTCCAGATTTTTCTTCAGCTGAGTGACTGTGGTTGATAGAGGACACATCAGGCTGAACACAGCAGCTGTCCCTGCAGCCTTCTGCCTACTCCAGATGTGCAGGTTCCAGGAGATTTGTTCTTTGGCAGCTGTTGAACCAAAGTTGTAACTAAGGGCACAGTGTGATTTTATTTGGAGTTCTATCTTTCCCAGAACTGTTTCCAGTGTTGTGCAGGTTGGAGCTGAATCTGGGGTTATTTTGCGCACCAGCAGTTAAGCTTTAGCTCATGTTTGTTGCAAACTCATGATTGCCATACACAGGAAGCAGGAAATAACAATTTATTGTTTGAAACAGCAGTAAAACACCTATACTCAAAAAAATATAACAGGAAAGATTGCAGTGATACATAACCATGTAAACACAGGTGAAACTGTTTAGGCACAGATACCATGAGTTTAAAAACAAATTCTAAGCAAAGCAAAGTACCAATGACAAGTGTTCTGTGAGACTGGAAAGTGCACAGCCTGCCACAGGATGCAAATACCAGAGCTCATACGGATCCAAAAATTCCTTAAAAAATATTAAATTATACAGGCCACTCTTCATCTTGCTGTAGGAGTGCAAGATGATGAGTGAAATAGGAATGTGAGGTGCATGCTCTGCCTGTGCCTTTGCTGTGGGCTGGGGCCTAGCTGCTGTGCTGGACACTCTCCAGCCCTTCCTAAGGTGTGTTGGGCAGCTGCCTGTGACTAGATGTGCTGCCTGGACAATATGCTCCTGTACCCACCAGATCACATGCACACTGCTCCAATTTAAAAATATTTTAACTTTTTAACTTTTAAAGCAATATTAACATCTAAATCCATTTTAACTTATAAATGGTTCTGAGCAATGAGAAAGCTGCTTATGAGTGCTTGTAACTACAACTTGCAATGAAGATGTTATTTTTGTACCTCTAAATCACCTGTGTATGCAAAAAATGTCTCTACCAATGTTTGCGCTGTCTGTAACTTATGTGAATGGAAGAGATGAGTTAAGTGCTCTTGTGATCTTCTACATGTGTGTTACACAGTGACAGGTACTTGAGACCAATATTTTGGTAAGAGCCAGGTGGCCACAATTGTCAGTATAAGTAGTATTAATCTTAAAGCAATAATGGAGATGCAGAACTCATCACATGCAGGTCTGTCCCAGTCTGGATACCACTTGGGATCCTCTGAAACAAGATGATTCACTTGTTTTCAAGTACAACTGCAACAAGGGCAACAAAAGGAAGCAGTAATTCCAGTGGTACTTACCAATGACTTTGTCACGCTCTGCATTTCCTGGAGAGAGAAAAGAAGTAAGCATAAGCACTCATGTAATTTACAAGCAGTTTGACTCTAACCAAAAGGGAACAAAATGTGACCATCACAATATAAATTTTATAAATACAGCTGATGTGTTTCTTCTCAGGAAGAAGCAAAGACCTGCTGACTCTAGGAGAGCTCTACAATGACTCTCAGGACACTGGCGAGGAGCAGTTTATCACAGTTTTTTGACTTCTACTGCTGGTGGCTGGTGTAGAGAGGGCTCCCCCACTGGTGTGCTTCCCAAGATAATTTTGGCTTTTGCCCTGTGCCCTGTGTTTTGAGCAGCCAACATTAAACAGCCCTGTGAATCCAGGACTTCCTTACATCCCTTAGGTACTAGTGTTTTAATGTCATCTTCCCACTCCTTTAGTTCACCAATGGTTGAGTGCTGAGGAAGTGTGACCATACCCTCAGCTCTCTGCAGGAGAATGGCCAATGGCCACAGCACAGGGCCTTGTCTTTATGGAAATTCTCCTTCCCTCCTGACTCCATGCAGCTGTTACAAGTGCAGGCATACCAGGAAGGCTGCCAGACTTGGGCTGAGCACTGCATCTCCATGAAAGCCCTAGCATGTCAGCCTTGTTCTCTCCAAATGCTGAGGGGAAAGCAGATGGCCTGGCTGATGTTCACTGGAGTGAGCAGCTTTGGCAGTGCCATGGCTGCCCTCCCCACCCTCTGCAGCATGGCAGGGGCAAAGCTTGCTTGGACCTGCACCAGCTCAAGCCACAGTTCACACATCACATAATAACCTGGAGCCCCCAGGACAGCACAGTATCCCATTATTTGCTTTCTGTTTCCGCAAGCAGTAACTTCTAGCAGGGGTAATAACATCTTAACTGCAGCCACCATATCTCCTGTAACACATCCTCCAACACCTGATGAGCAGACCCCATCCCATACTCCCAGGGTATTTAACAGGCTTCTGCCCTCCTCCCCTCTTTGTGCATCACTAACCACCTGGCTTCTGAATGCAGTTTTCCAGCCTATAGGAACAGGAAAGTGCTGTTCCTGATTCCTGTCAGTATCTTTTGTGTGCTCTTTCCCCTTCTACATGTGCTTGGGGATGTCTGGTTGTCTTCTACTTACGACACAGTTTGTATTCACACTGCTCACCACCGCACTCGCTGCATGCTTCTCCTGTCTTGTATGGATGCACTGGGTAATTTCCACTGTGAAGGAAAATAACACTGCTCTCAAACAGCCCTTGGGAAGACATTAATATCTACTGCTAATTAGGTTTTAACCCAAGTATGGCTACACTTGCTTGGATAGAATGATGGTTTTTTCAAGAGTCCTGTCCAAGTGCTCTGTGCTCAAGACATGCAGTTAAACAGAAGAGATTAAGTGTAACGGGACACCCTGTTGTTTAGGAACCTAGAGACAGCAGTATTGCTGGGAATTAAATAATAATAATAAACCTGGGAATTAAAGCAGTCTCAGAGTTGGGTAATTTGTGTGCGTGGAGACTCTGGACTCTCATAGCTGTCTCTGGCTGTGGAAACAAGAGAAGGTTCAGTTACTCTGTACATATGTGTGTATTCAGCCTTGAAGAGGAATGGTCTGAGGTTGGAGAACCTCTCAGAGATGCAGATTTCATCTATTTGTTGGTTAATATTTTAGGAATGATGTCTGTCTCCTGCTCCCTCCCTCTGCCAGTGGTGTTAATGGGACCAGCTACCTCTGGTACCTCTGGTGCAGGCTGATACTGCACCAAACACAGCTCAGGGCTTTGTTCAAAGCATGGCCAAAGCAAGACTTACAGCATGCCTCAAACTGCCCATGAACACAGAGAGGGATTTTGTAAGCATGAAATCTCAGCAATGAGATGAAACTTCATGGTAAAACCTCATTACTTTCAGCAAGGCGAGGCTTTCATTGCTTGCTCTAAGCTGAAGCTGTACCTCAAGTACATTCACTCGAGGAAACTGTGTATGCATCTTGCCTGGCCCTTGGCAGAGCTGAAACAAAGCAATGAAACTGCTGCTTCTCAAAATCAACAGCTGGATGTGACATTACTCCACTTGTTAGCAGGCAACTGACCATTTGCAGTGTCCTCACCCAGCAGGGAAGGGCCCAGCTTTAAAGCCCTCTCTAGAGTCCCTTGCTTCTCCAGAGAGCCCCCTGCCTGCTTTTCTGGGTGCTGGTGAAGGCACCACTCTTCCTCCCTATGCCAACACAGGGCAAGAAATACAGTGGAATTTTGGCCCTCTGCACATTTGGATGTGGGGCTTCTGGGGAGAGCAGCAACTGTGTAATTTTGAGGCATCTAGTCAGGAGTACATTTTTCTTCCAATGATGAGGCATGGGAAAAGGAATGCCAAACTTGCTTGAGTTGAAGGGCTGCCTGGCCTTGGCCCAACATGGTATGCATGTAAGGCTTTTAAAGCTGTATTTATACCATGGAGGTATTAATTAGCCGGAGAAGAGACTAATACATCTATACTACTGAATATCCTACTGACTATGCATATGAAAGACCTCTGGATCAAATTTTGTCTTGAGGAGCCCCAGCCTCTGAAGCAACCCTCAGCTGCTAAGACTGCAGGCTGCCAGCACTGCACACTTCAATGTTTATCCAACCCATTGGTTTAGGGATCTAATTCTTCAGGCACATGTGGGAATATCTTCAGACTTTAGTTTTGCACCTTGGCAACTGTCTGAGGTCATCTTGGCAATCAGGAGCAAGGGTTTAATTTCCAGATGATCACTTCAGTATTTTCATGTCAACATCTTATATTTAATCCTTTCTTCCAGTCCCATTTCTTTTTGTATCTAATATATAGCCCTCATTTAGCAAATGAAAAAAAGCTGGTTGGACAAAGGTGTACCTCCTTCTCTATTTTGGACACTATTTTCCCCACAAAAAACAGTATCAAATGGACTGATCTAATAAATTTGTATGTTGTGGAAGGGAAAGGGTAGGACCCAAACCTTGTGAAATATTCATGACAAAAAACCTTACGGTGGCCCATAGTTGCAGACGAAGTGTGCTGCGTTGGTTATGGAGGTGTAGGTCACCTTGGGACAGAAGTGGACAGCACAGCCGACCTTGTAGCTTGTAGCCCAAACTACCTGCAAAGACAGATGGATACATTGGTGACAAAGGCTTTGATTCAGCAACTGACGAGTTAGGAGACCCGCTCTCTTCTGTTTTATCACATACAAATGGGATGAGGAGGACTTCTTTGGCAGGCTTCACAGGGAAAAGCAGCAGTGATAGATCTCAAAATCATAGTTTGTACTGAAAAAAGACTGATTATTTTACCCAATTCACCATGTATTTGTTAAAACTATGCTGAAAGAAGACAACTGGTTGTAACAGGTTGTTTTCCTTTATGCAATGGAGAAAGTTCATCCCCTTTGTTCCAACTTAATCCATTAGCTTTCTGTCTTTCCTGCTGCAGGAGCTGAGTTCACACCTGTGAAGAAAAGGCTGCATGATTTGCTATAGCTGTTATGAGGGCTGGCTGCCCCTTTACTAAATCTTGTGTGAACATAAAGCAAATTGCCAGAAGGCACTGGTGCTTTGGGAGGAAGATTGTGTCTGGGCTGCAGTCCTGCCTTTTAACATCATGGCCGTGACTAAGATAATCTAGAGGCAGGGCCACTATTTTACTTACTGATCCTCTCTCTATCAGAAGCTTTTCTTTGTGATCCTACCAGAGTGCAGCCAAGTGCTGCTGTCCTGAAAAAGTAAGTCCCATGACAGCAGGAGAGGGGAGACAAGGGCACAGCAGTACTTGAGGGTGATGTACTTGACAGCAGTGATGACAGACTACATGAGCAATATTGGAGGATCCTGGCAACTTAGAACGTAACTACATTTGTGCTTCCACTGACTTAGAGGGGAGGTCAGGCCCTTTCTGTTTATGCCTGTTTGGTACCAGCCCTGGGAAGAGGGGACAATCCTCAGGCTCCTGAAGGTCTTCTCAGTGCAGTGCTTGTGTGCACAGACATATATTAAGATTACAGAACCTGGAAAAATTCATTGAATCTTCAACAGAAATGTAGAGCTTTTGTATCAAAATGGCAAGGCTGATTCATGGTTTAGATGCAGAAATGCAATGCCTACCTGCGTATAGTGGCCACATACTTTACTGCACCTCTTGGTGGTGTAATCGTAGTTTTCGACCTCGTGGAACCAAGAGGCGAGGGCTGCTTTCACGGTAAAGACATGAAGTGAGCCAGTCCAGATGTTTTCTCCAACAAAATTAAATCTGGGGTGAGCTTTCCCTTCCTTTTTGTTGTGTATATTATGTTCAAATACGCATTTCTTTGCCCAGGCTTTTGCAGTCTTTGCCAAATCTGGATCCCAAGTCTGCAAAATAAAGACAACCAAAAATCACTTTGTTATATTGGGAGTGCAGTAATTCAGAGCAGCTCTTAGGAGAAGCTGGGTCTCAGTAGTGTATCTGCTTTTGGTTAATTCATTTTTTGCTTCTGTAAAGACTTACAGAGCTACACGGTAGATCAGTTTGCAGATTTGTTTCTGATTAGAACTTAAATTGCTGATTAAGCTTGAGGAAATTTTTGGGGTGGTATATGATCTTGGCTGACTGGTTCGCTGGACACTAAGACCAAACACAGTGTTTGTGGCACAATGGACATTTCAAGGCTGTGCTGGCCATGACAGAACATTAATGTAAATTAAACTGAATTTACACGGGACCTGCAAAATGGGGGTAGTGCTTACCGTATCAATAATGCAAAAGTCCTGTGTAGCCTTGTATTTGCCTAAGGCCATGGCTTGTAGGTCAGTTCACAAGCACACTGGGATTTTGGGGACAGTTTAAACTCAACCCTCCGGTGAGCATCATTGTGTTTGGTGACTTGAAACATTAGTGCTGAATTCATATTTGTGGAATGACTCATTCACTTGCTATTCAATTTTAGAGAAAGTGGTTATTTAAGCAACTATGTAAAAGTCATTTGTTTGCACTGGAGGTGGTGTCTGCTCCTGCTGAGTTTTCTTGTGCACACACCTTGATTAAGCTATTACAGCATTGTACTTCCTGGTAGATACAGTACCACAAGTGTATGCTTGTAGTCCTAGTTATACTTTATGTTATGTAAATGAAGTTACCCAGCACTGAACTATTTTGTATTGAAGTTTTTTAAAAAATAAAAAAACGGAAACTTTTTTTATTTGTCCTTCTCTGAATTAATTAAAATAGATTACTTGCTTCTTCAAATGATGGAAACTCTAAGAAAATTGTTTTGAATGGATGACAAATGATGAAGGGAAAGGTGTATTTTACAATTTACCTTTTTGTAGATTTTTTGGTAAAATCTAACAAAGGTAGGTTGCTCGATTTTAATTCTATGTTTTAACTAAGTAACCATTTTTTGTACCACATCTAAGTTTGAAACAATATGTATTGTTTACACTACCAGTTAGTAATTAAAAATCACAAGAACACACCAAAATGCATCTACAGAAATTTGAAAATATTTTTTAACCCATGTCTTCCATTTCTTCCTTTGCCTAACGTTTGTGGAGGGTGTATTTTCTCACTGTGTTGGGGTGGACACTGGCCAGATATTAAGCCACTCTATCACTGCCACACCAAAGCCACTCTATCACTGCCCTCCTCAGCTGGGTAGGGAGAGAAAATGCAACCAAAGGCTCCTGAATTGAGATAAGACAAGGAGAGATTATTCATGAGTTACTGTCATGGGGAAAACAGATCCAGCTTGAGGAAATATATTTATCACAATTTGAAACACTTTTCTCCCACCTCTCCCTTCTTCCAGGATATAACTTCAGTCCTGATTTTCCACTTCCTCCTCCCCCTCAGCAGTACACAGAGACAGGTTATGCTCTGTTCATCAAACACTGTCTCTCCTGCTCCAGTGTGGGGTCCCTCCAACAGGAGATAGTCCTTCACAAACTTCTCTTCCTTCTCACGGGGTATAGCTCCTCGCAAACTGCTCCAGCATGGTCCTTTCACAGGGTGCAGTCCTTCAGGAACACACTGCTCCAGAGTGGCTCCTCCATGGGGTCACCAGTTCTGCCAGCAAACCTGCTCAGTGGGGGCTCCTCTCTCCATGGGGCCACAGCTCCAGCCAGGACCCTGCTCCAGCACAGGTTTCCCAAAGGGTCACAGCCCCCCTCAGCCTCCACCTGCTCCAGTGTGGAGTCCTCCACAGGCTGCAGTTGGATCTCTGTTCCTCCATGGACATCCACGGACTGGAGGGTCACATCCTGCCTTACCATGGGCTGCACCATGGGCTGCAGGGAAATCTCTGCTCCAGTGCCTGGAACACCTCCTGCTCCTCCTTCTGCACTGACCTTGGTGTCTGCAGAGCTGCTCCTTTCACTTGTTCTTACTCTTCTCTGGCTGTAATTGCTTGTGCACATCCTTTCCTCTTCTTGAATGTATTTTCCTAGAGGCACTACCACTATGGTGGATGGACTTGGCCTTGGCCAGCAGTGGGGAAGTGGCTCTGTGAGACATGTGGGAAGCCTCTGGCAGCTTCTCATAGAAGCCACCCCTGTATGCCCCCTCTACTTCCAAAACCTGTCAGTTTTGGTTTTTTTTTTTTGAAACCTGTCCAAAACCAAATATACCCACAAAACTTGGACATAAATAATTTAGATAGGAACTCAGTATATCAAGTATTAAATTTGGGGAAGGGAGTCTTATTTCAAGGGAGCAATTGGTATTTCCTTAGATACTTTTAAGGATAAATATCTGGCATTGTAAAGAACTTATCTTCCAGTCCTGCAAGATAAGTCTGCCAGTTAAGACAGAAGCTTCATTTTATGTCTTGTCAAGGCTCTGAGATGATCATGATGAAAGATGTACAACAGTGAGAGATGCACCTTAGCACTTCATGGTCTCTTTTTTTCACATTCTGCTTTTTAAGACTCCATGCACCTCCTCTCCTTCATCCTATAGTAGTAATAGGTTTAAAGTTTGATAAAGGTATGCATAATACTAAGTTTAAGGTTGCATAGTAAGTTTAAATATACTTTCTATTTTGTGTGAATGCTTAAACTAGCTGACAGATGAAAAGCAATGTACAGAAATGTTCACAATGATGTTTACGCAGTTACGCTCCTTATTTGCTTATAATATTGCATTTAAACAAAGATTGGACTAAATGGCATGGGAAGAAAATGCACAGGAGAGGGAGATTTGCACATAGATATCACTGCTTTTTAAAGAAACAATACTTACATTTTTTTCCCTCTATGAACTGCTTCTCAATTTTCATTTTGTAACAAGTTGCTTACTGACTTAAGGAGGAAAAATTTAATGTATAAAATGTGAAAAGTGATGGAAGGCAGCACTTATTCAAAGGAGACTGTTGTGAAGCCCTGATGAAACTGTTGAGACTGCTGTTTTTGAAGAACCTTAGAACAGAACTAAGCAGTGTTTTGGGTGGATGAGAAAGGGCTCATATCTGTCAGGTAAAAAAAAAAATTAGATCAATGTTCTCATTTTATAATACATGTATTATAAATATCAATGGTTGAGCTTTGTAACTTGCAATTAAAGGGGATTCCATTTTGCATTTTATTTATAAACTAGTTTTCCAAAATATGGGAATGCCCTGAATTCAGTCTTAGTTTTTACATATCTAGGTGGACAGTTACCTCCAGCAAAAGAGAAGTTCCCTGTGAAATAAAAGCACCATCTTCTTCTCTGCCCTTCTGAAGTGCCAAAAGCCACTCAAAAATACTGTTTCCAATCCAATGCTTTTACTTTTGTAATAGATTTTATCATGTATTTTACTGCTATCTCCACATTACATAGTTTCTGTGAGAGGTCACATTTAAGATTAGGGATTTTGCAGTGTTTTGAAATAAACTTACCATGATTCAGTGTCTGTTTTAGATGCAATTTATTTGTCTCTCTTATGCTGCCTTTTTTTTCTTTTTTTCAGATTTCAGTTAATTACTTTTTAAAAATAAAAAATTAAACACAATTTAAAAATAAGAATACTGCACTTTTAACACATCCTAACAATATTTTGTTTGTTTAGGGCCAGTAAATCAATGTAGAAAATACAGTCCAAAGCAACATGTTCTGAAGGTCAAGATGCACAGCTGAAGAGAGATGATGTAAAAGATTAATCTAGAGGAGAAACTAAGTAAGTTTCCTGTCATGTTTGCATTTCAAGTTTGACTACTGTGCAGTTACCCCTCCCAAATGGGGCACTTATCTTTTAATATCTGAAATGGAAAATGAACTTTTTTTATATATATAAGTTCAGTTGGGGTGTTGCTAATGACAGCTGTGGCTATGTTCTCTTCTGGTGGTGACGATGCAAGATAGTAAGGAAGTGGGGCTAAAAGAAAGAGCTCAGAATTAGGATAATGGCTGTGGTCCACTGAAAGACAGGCAGTGTTTTGCATGGTAGCTGCAGATGTTGCTCCTGAGGTGCCCGGGGAGCGGGTGGGGGGCAGAGCAGTGGGCCACACGACTGTCTCCAGCACTCGATCCTGCTGCGCTTGGTGCTTTTTGGCTTTCCCTGCAGGCCCAGCCCCTCGGAACCGCCGCTCTGCTGGCTCAGCCCGTGAGAGCCCTGCAGAGAATGCTCAGAGAATGCTCAGAGAAAGTTGTCCAGCGCTGTTTGGCAACAGGATCTGCCCTCGCCGACTCGAGCATGAAAGCTGTGCTTAGATGTGCACAAAACCCCACACCTCGGGCTGCCGGGCTGGTGCCTCGCAACCAGGAGGCGCCTCACACAACACAACACAACGACACCGCTCGCCTGAGGGCTGGGACTTGGGCTTCGAATGAGGAATTTCAGTCAGAGCAGAACTGTGCACATACCCAATTGCAAAAAGCCACCTGATAATCAGAGCCTTCTTCTCTGCTTTGAAAAGCAGTCGGTCTTATGACCCCCGGGTTTTGTGGGGTAGTTTTTCTGATTTTTTGCATTTGATCACAAAAACAATCTTTGAGAATCATAAACGGCATCGCAATGCTATAAATTTGCGTATAAATCATGAAGATTCCCTTACCATGTAGAGCATGTTGCTGGCTGGTGGATCCACTTGCGACCTCAGTGTGTTATGGGTTTGCACACATTCCTGAATAAATTTTGGATCCCGAGGATCAGGCAATGTCGTTGGTTCGTAAGAATCAGAGGAATAACAAAAGAGCAGTAAAGCCAGCACACAAGAAGCAAATCTGCTTTTCATTGGGAAAGGGAGAAGAAGAGAGCCGGTGCAAGCAGAAAGTCCCCGCAGGGGATCTAGGGCATCCCGGGGACGGTGCCGGGGTGCGGTGCTGAGAACCGGCGATCCCCGTCCCTGCTCCCCTCTCCCGAGCGCTCCTCAGCCTGAGGGCAGCGGGGCGTGGCCTGGCCCTCCTCGGCGGGAGGAGCGGGGCGGAGCGGGGAGGGCGCGGGCTGTGGGCTGAGGGCTGCCGCGGCTGCTCTGGGCTCGGGCGGGCACCCCCAAAGCCGAGTGTCCTGTTTGAGACCCCGCTACCTGTGCTTGTACTGCTACTCACTCGCTGTACAGCACACCGCAATGGAACGCCGCCGGGAAAAGTATCAGTGTCGGTCCTGCCCCCGCAGGGCCAGCGCGGAGTCAGTTCATTTCTGCGGTTTGTGCACAGGCACCGAGGAAGTTTTCTTCGACCGGTTCCGTCACCGAGCACTTGCTTAAGGCATACACTGCAAATGTCATTAGCCCTTCCTTACAGTCGTGCTTCTCAACATCTGCTCTTCCAGCTTTAAAAGCAGAGTATTTCGGCTGTACAAAGTGGTTTTAGCTCTACCAGCGGCATTTTGCTTAGAAGATTCGTGGGCTGGATTTACCTTAGCCATGGTTATTGAGCAGTTAGTCACAGGAAACGAGTCATATTTCAAGAACACTGCTATGAGAATAAGGAAATAAAGCTACAAATTCAGATTAGAGCTGTAGCAGCCTTGTCTCTTTTCTCCTCCTTTCTTTAATTGTGGTGGACAATCGTCTCTCCTGTCCTTCACGTTTCTTTGTTACGATTTCTTTGGTCCCAGTAATCCCATTAATAGCAATCACTATGTATTGCAGAAAAGTTTTGGATATATTTTCTTCTTTTGATGAAACTACATGCTATTAAGACTGTTGCTTTTTCTCTCTTCCTTATTTATTTTCTTCCTTTCCACTACAACCAGATTGTTATAAAATAAAGCTGCCTTATTTATTTGTTTATTTATATACTGGTCATTCAGTGTCATTTCACTCTAATCCACCCCAAGGAATCTATTAACAAGAACCCTGATTTGGGCCCATTTTTATCCTGTGGGATGACAAGCTGCAATGTGGCTCCAAATTTGAGTCACTGTGTTCTTAGAACAAAGGAGGAAAAAAAACAGCTTTAAATATTGATAGCACAGCTATGCATTGCTAATATCAGTCAGTATCTCCTGGCTTGAAAGAATCCCCTCACTAACAAACATATATTGGAACAATGGGAGTCAGGTTGAGGGCTAAATGTCTCTTAAAACAAACTGAATACATCAGGGGTTTGGACACTTTAAATGACGTTGAGATATTCCATTTCTAAACCAGAATCTATCCTGGTCCCATTTAATCTTCCATCTCTGTTTCCTGCTACCTGAAAGCTCACAATGGCTGTCATCTACTCTGCATTTAAGATATTTTCACCATCTCACATCCTAAAATTAGGCTTTCCCCATTGACACACCACTTTAATTCTTACTCTGCCAACTTTCCCTGGTATTCTTCTCCTTATGGAGAACAAGGATTAATTCTGAGAGAAGAACTAAACAGTACAACTGACAATAGAGTAATGAACACTGCCACACATAGGCTAAATATAACAAAGGGCAAGTTTTATTCCTGTTCACAAAAAGTAATATATACAGTTAAATCTCCATTATCTGGGGAAAATTGTGTCCAGGATAACTGAAGGTTAATGAAGATGAATTATTGCTTCTTTTGGATACAGTGTGCCACTTCAGACATGTCTTTGTGATGCCCCAGGCTTCCAGAAGGATTGTTAGCACATGGAATAATATCTAGTATCTGTGGTCCCTCTAGCAACCTACCCCTAGAGCTAAGAGGCTCGTACAAACATAGGAGCATGTTTCAGCTACTTCTAATAAATTATACTACCTCTATGCACAGCCACTTATATCTTGCCTTGAGTGAAGAAGAAGCCTTTCCTATGCTGGATAATGAGAGATGAACAAATGTTTCTTTAAATGTGTGCCAATTGTGTGAGAGTAATACAGCAGTAGGATCACAATCAGTATCTTAATTGATCATTACTTATAAAAAAAAGTGTGTGGAAATTTCTGTTGCACTAGAAGTACAGCAGCAGCACTCAATACGAGAAACAGTGGCCTTAAAATTAAAACACTAAGGCAGTATTGGTCACAAGAAGGCTGTGGATGCTCAGCAGGTGGGACATCTGATGGCACAGGAGGCCTGGGGGGCCGGGGCCGCGGTGGCTGGGGCTGTGTATCCCAGT
This sequence comes from Parus major, assembly GCF_001522545.3. Classification (NCBI taxonomy): domain Eukaryota; kingdom Metazoa; phylum Chordata; class Aves; order Passeriformes; family Paridae; genus Parus; species Parus major. The sequence continues at coordinate 35,590,680 of NC_031773.1, read as the reverse complement.
CCGGATACCAGTTGGCATAACCTAAATGTCAGTGAAGAAACTGATGTTAAGACCTAGTGTTAGCCATACTTACAGGAAAGCCATTAAGAATTATTTGATACGTACTTATCAGCTTCTCACGTTTCGTATTTTCTGCAAAGAGATCAGAAGAGGAAAGTATGGTGAGTACCATTCAATGGTGGTTCTAAATGTAAAGAGGTAGTAAGCCTTTGCTGGTGCCTGGCTGATTGCACTGATGATGCCAGTTAATGCCAAAAACATCTTGCAAGGGGGAAGCAGGCCAGCAAGAGCAGGTTCCCAACTGGTATGGAGTTTATATTTTTTTATTGAATTGAGAGAGAAGCAGAAAAACCAGCTATATCAGGAAGAATTTTTGTCATGGAGATGAGGGAATGAAAAATAGCAAAACATGGAATTTATTTAAAATTGTTACACATACCAAATTTAAGTAGTTACAGACAGAGAAATATAAGTACTGATTTATCACAGAAGTACACTTTTACTAAAAGTTTTGATGCATTTGCAGGATTGCCTATGTGTATCCTACTGAAATTCCTCATTTGTCCTATAGGAGGAAATGGTAAAAGCCGGTGGTAGGATCTAACACTTAACTTTTAAATACTTTATTTCTCCTATCCCTCCCCCTAGCCTTTGAGATATTTCTGGGTTTTTTTGTGAGGCATCAGTCTGAGACTTTCAGATGAGTCAGCCAGGATATTACAGAATGAAGTAAGAGTACCGAATGCTCAATAATTTCTACAGCTAAAGCTGTCTAGAGCCTGGCTAGTAAAGACCAGGCCCATTAAACCACTGTATGAAATTCATATTTGATTTCAGACATTGCTGCATCTCCTTTATCCTGTTTATTTAAAACATTGCCCAGTTTGGGACTAGATGAATTGACATAAAGGTCCATTGCTGTTTGGAGCAGACTCAGAGTGACAGGGTTCAGGCTGTGTGCTTCCCTGCTGTGCCCACAGCCTGACACTGAAGAGACAGACCCAACACAGTTGCTCTGGCTCATTAGAGGGGCAAAAGGGAGGAGGGAGCAGGCTGAGCTCCTTGCCACTGCCCACTTCTCTTCCAGGCCCAGGCAGCATGTTTCAGAGAACACCTCCACTCCAGAGAGGTTTTTACTCCAACCATACTCCTTTCTTTCATTGTTGGGTCTTTGCAGGGTTTTGGAGTAGGCTGTGCGGGTTCAGCTCTACACTGGCTCCCAACACTGGTCAGACTTACCACAGCTGCCAAAGGTCTGCTTCAAAGGGGTTACCAGTCCTTTATTAATTGTTCCTTGAGATTTGATTAAAATCCCCTCATCCCCTGAGCCTTCTGAGCTCTGTTACAACTGTTCATTTAATTAGTTTCCACCAGCACTCTGATAACACTGAGCATAGTAGGGAAAAGACTTACAAACAAGATCTCACTGCTGTTTTTAAGAAAATTGTGGAAGTTAGAAATAACTGCTTTCTGGTACAGTCTTATTATTTGTTCAGAAATACAGTTGTCTGGAAAATGTGTTAGGACATGCTAAACATGGAAAAGAACAGAAGATAGATTTCCTGTGTCTGGTAGGAGAGAAGAACTAGACAGTGAATGTTTGTTGGGGCTAAAATTTTGGATTTGAATTCCTGACCAGATAAAAGGGAGAAAATAGTCTGATACTTCCCTACATCAGAAAGTCTGGCTTCTACTTCTGAGAGCCTTCAACAGCAAAGTATTTCAGTTATTTTCTTCTTACCCTATTCCTCCCAGAGTTTGGTACTCTTGCTATATGGTGTGCTACAGACCCACTATGCTCTTTGTGCAAATTGACTCGTTGTTGTTTTTCCACTGCTAATTATGTCACTTTTATTTCTATGCAATTTTCTTACTTGATCACTTTGGTCTTACCACAGAGCTTGTCTACACACTTGTCATTACTGCATCTACTGCATGGCTGTCCTTCTTTATATGGCTTTCTTGGGTAATTCCCCCTGCAAAACAGGAATAGTATTTTGTTAGCTGCCACTGAAAAGCTGTCAAGGGGAGGGAATACTGCAATCAAAAAACTGGTCATTGTAATTGTTTGAAATTCCTTCTAGATTGGATTAAAACTCTCACTGGCATGGGGAGAAGTTGACTCCTGCCACTGGAAATTGAGAATTCTCAGGCAATACTGTATTATTGCAAGCATACAAGAATTTGCCTCTAGTCCCTCATTACCCACCTGGGTTAAAAAAACCAAACCTGTAAAAAGTAAGTAGAAACACTGCAAGGTACCAGATAAACTAGAGGATTGTCTTCCTTATATTTCTTAAATTACAATGTCTTGTTTGAAATTTGTGCAGGGCCAGAGAAAGATGTAATCTTTCTGAAGCAGAAAGATTACACCTTCCCCATTTTTCCTGCAGGTTGAAGTCAAAACAGATTTTCTTCCACCATCTGCATTATGGTGAGTGGTCTGAGCTCTAATATGCAGTCCTGCTTTTTTTAGAATGAGATTTTTTGCAGTCCCAGCTATGTCCAGTAGGTTCTGTTTCCACTGGCCAGGGAAAGTTTCCCTTGGATAAGTGACATGAGGATGTAGCTTATTCTGAAATTTGTTACAACTGCACCCATCATTGTTGGCATCTGATACCAGATGTGTTGGGATATTTAAAAAAAAACCAAACAAACAGAAAACTCCAAATGGCACAATTAACTTACGCTGGCCCATAGTTACAAACAAAATGCGCTGCTTTGAACAGTCCTGGAAAATTTTCAACTGTATTGCAGAAGTGAACTGCGCAGCCAACTTTGTAGCTCTCTGCCCAGATAACCTACAGGACAAAGGGAAACATGTAACACACTGTTCAAATACTGCCAAAGCAAGGGCATTAAGGGAAGAAGGAGAAGGGAAGTATCACAGGGGTATTTAAATCAGCTGACACAGGAACAACTTAACCCGAAGGGCAGCTGGGACAAATGATGGATGAATAGCCATTTTTGCACTTATCTGGCTCCCCTGTAAAATGAAATTGCCAGGGGATAATCCCTTTCCACCATTATTGGAAGTAGAACTTGACATCCCTGGGGCTCCTAATATTTATTTCCAATCTCATGCAACAATAAACTGGGGGGGTGCAAAGCCCTGCTGTAATTCCTGTTCTAAAGCAATCTGTTCCAAGCCTGTACTCAGATCTTTAGTGAAATTAGAATATATATATATTAGACTATCCATATATTAGACTATCCATATTTTAAACTATAAAGCACTGGGCATGTAAGACTCACCTGAGTGTAGTGACCACACTTGTCAGTACATGTATTTGTGCTGAAATCGTAGCTGCTGACTTCATTAAACCAGGACCTGAGAGCTGCATCCACAGAGAAGATGCGGGCTGTACCAGTCCAGATGTTTTCTCCAACAAATGGGAAGGTGGGATGCATTTTTCCTGGCATGTCAAGGTGTGTATTATGGTTGAACTTGCACTTCTTTGCCCATGCTTTGGCACTCTTAGCTAAAGCAGCATCCCAGGACTGTAGAAAAGGAAGAAAATGAACTATGACCTGCATTGCAGTCACTTAGCTGAATTCAGACATTTTTAAACAGAAACTTGTTACGAATTCTTTTCCCCTTTTCTGCTTCCTATCCCTGCCTTCAGTTCCTTTCTTTTACTTGAAATTTCTACTTGCATAACAAATTTTCATCTTCTTTCTCCCTTAGCTATTGCAAGACACTCAGGATCTATCCACTGTCCTGTTGTATCTGACTTGTTAACATATTTAGAGCTGGAGTGTAGTCTTTAAGCTGCTACACCTGGAAGGGGTAACTGTGTGAAACTTCCAGCTGTAGAGGGGCTTGGGGGACTTCATGCCTAGGAGATGTTGGCTGTCCAGGGATTTTCACTTGGCAATTATTACCAGGCTAGATAGGAATTCTGTTCTGCTGGCCAGGACAAAAGGCAGAGTCACAGCTGCTCCCTTCCTCGGTTCCTTCTTCCTCTTTTCTCTTCTCCCGCCTCAGCAGATGGACAAAGCAAATAAAAGACTCACTCATCTCTGCTGGACTGAGAAGGAAACACTCCCAATCCAAAGAGGCACAAATGATAATGTAACAAACCAGCCTGGCAGACTTGCAGATTTTATGCTGGCAGGTCAAGTTCAGTAGGGATGTGAGAAAAAACTGAGTTTGCATTCCTAATAAGAGGTTTGGAGATGGCTATTTCCACTTGAAAGTAGTAGACTAAAAAGCAAACAAAGTATTAGAAACTCTTTGCAAAGGAATAGAGAATAAAACCACATATATAATCACAATTCTGCAGAAGTCCTGTTAAATGCTGTGTGCAGCACAGCACCCTACCTCAAGAAAGGTACACTAGAACTAGAAAGGCCAGAGAGAACCTGGAGCAAGGCGATCATCTTCAAGTTCAGAGGACTTTCATATAGCAACAGAGAGTGCTCTGCAGCTTCAGTCAGAGACATCTGGACATCTTGTGTGAAACAGGTAAATAAGCAGCATTAGCTTGCGTCTTACAATATGAAGACCACACACTATTAAATGAAGCTAGGCATTAACAGGCCCAAATCAAACACCAGGAAATAGCAACACACAACCTGTGGTTAGGCTGTGCTATGAGATGATAGAACTGGTAAAAACTTTTATGACCTCAAGGCTGAAAAAAAAATAAAAATCCATTTTACAAGAGCTTGTAAGTACCATTATTGGACATGTTGGAAGTACCCCTTTGATTCAATAGTTTTAAATATATACATCCTGCTGTTATTCCAGAGTTGCTGGGTCTTTGGTCTGAGCAGGTAAGTTTTTTCTTGTGCACTGGCTTTTCTAATTAAACATCATTTTTAACATGGCAAGAAATTGAAGTTGTTGGTACTCTCATCCCTTTACTATGAGCTTCCTTTTGTTGAAATGACTCATACTCTGTATGTGGTTATGCATTTAACTTCCTTTCCAGCTATGCAGCATTGCTGGAGGGCTCAGAGAAGTAACATGCACTGACTGGGGTTAGCTCCCTCAGCTAGCTACACATTTTTCCTCATGTATTCCACTGAACAGCCTATGTTGTGACCTATCCATAACCTGTTCTGCTATTCACTGCATTTCTAGCAAGCTGCTTTTCATCCTAGATATCACTATCCCTACTCCTCAAATCCTGCTACAGCAAATGAAGATCAGGTATCTAAATGGATGTCCTGGAAAATCCCTTTATTCAACACATGTTCTAGATTAAAAGAAACAACAGATGACAGATTTTCAACAAATCCTGTTGCAGACTGCCTACTCAGAAACTTTTAAAATGCCAAACAGCTTCTTTGTGTGAAACCTGACCTGACATAAAACAGATTACTATCTCTCTTAGAAAGAGGTAGATGACATACTAAGAACTGAACACTGTTTTTTGCAACACAGCCCTTTTTTCTGGCTGAAAGTAGAAGATGAGAGTAGCTAAATCTTGTACTAAAAATGAAATTACCTTCAAATTATTAAAATTGAATAATACTGTGTAAAATAATGTATTTTCTATTTCATACAAAGAACCAAGATGTGTGTTACAGAAATCATTAACTGAAATAGAAAGAATAGCACAATACAAATGAAGAAAAAGATGGGCTAAATCAGCAGCTCAATCTATAATTTCAAAAAGATCACAAACACCACCTTACCATGCGAAACATATTGCTGGCTGGTGGATTCACTTTGGATCGAAATGTGTTGTGAGTTCTCACACAATCTTCAATGAACTTTGCATCTTCTATGTCAGGCAAGGGATATTGCAGATTAGCATGAATGAAAGTGAAGAAATCCAGTGAGAACAATGCAGCAAAGAAAAATGTGATTTTCATAATTCTCCAGTGTTTTTTCCTAAGCTTTAAAATGAAAAATCTCTTAGGTGGAGATGATACTTGCAAGCAGTTTTTCAGAGGCTGTCCCCTGGGTGTGGAAGCACTTGAAAGTGTCAAACAGGAAGCGAAGAGCAATTGCTTAATCAGGTAACAACTCTATCTGACATCATAGCTGGCAGTCAAAGGGTAGAGTGTGAAACAGGCATCTGTTTCATGCATATCAGCAAGGACCAACACTCCAAATATGCTTCTGTCTTTTCTTTGAGTGTGCTCCATCTTGGGTGACTGCCAAACCATTCTGTGATTGTTGGTCTTATCTGAAGAGATGCTGCAGAACAGCTTTCTTAAAACCTGCGTCAACCATAAAAAAATGCAGCTTTGACAAAACAGAAATTTGCTATTTAGCTGATTTTCCAATAGTACTTCTTAGTCATCCCAGCTTAGTTACAATAATGTTGCAGGACATTGCTTCCATATCAGAATTACTCAAGAAATAAACAGAATTAGGAAATCTGTGCTTCAGCAGGAGGAAAAAAAAAGGGTTCCTGAACAGCACCTTGCTGCAGAACAGACATTCTGGACTTGTTTGGCATGTAACAAAAACAAAATTTGGAAACCCAAGCTTGACTATGTATTGATTGTCTCCTCCTTAGTTATTTGCTGTTACCTGCTAGCCTGAAATCACTGGAGAAGTCTTCCTGTGCCTATAGAGAGCAGCTACAGAATTATCACTCCTGGTATAACATTCCAAGTCTGATCACTTCTCAGGACAGTAGGATGGTATGTGTTGGCACTTGTATTGTCTCTCCAACTGTTCCACAAGCTGGCCGAATTTTTTTTTTTTTTCAAACATAAACCAAATTGTACAAATAGGCAAGAGCATAAGAAGAACCATGTGTTTTAAGAGCTAAGGTCGTGTAACCCAGTTTTAGGTAGGTTTACAGGGAAAATTTGTTGCTAACAGATTGTAAAATATGTTAATGGGTCTCATTCCCTGCTCAGTTTTGCCGGTTAGACTTAATATAAAACCATGATTATATTAAAATTACATGCAATTTACACCAAAAAATTCATCATGCTAAAACTGCACCATTAATTTAACAGTACAGTGATCTTGCACTTATATATGTATGCAGTTGAAATTCTGTGTTTGGAAAATGAACTGAGATTTTATGCAGTAGGAAGTTTTGATGAGTCCAGTATAGTCTAAGTTATAAAATGCATTCTTGCATTTCTGGCTCCATCTAGTGACTCTATCTATAATTAAAGCAGAAGTTCAGCCTGCCCTGGAGCATCTATGATATTTTCCCAAGAAGAGAGTTTTTGACTTTTGCCAGCATTAAGCAATGGATCTCAACAATTAAGTTTTGGAATTTGGATATCACATTATATAGCCTGGACAATACAAGCCATTGTCTATCCTTCCACAGATCTCAAATGAAATTTAGCATCATGAGCTGGGTACACGCTAGAAGCTTTACAGCCTCATGATTTTGAAAAATTCCCCCATGTTTACATCCCACTTTCACACTTCTGACCTACTTTTAGCTCAAAATGGCTGGAAAAATAAAACCAGATATTTAATTTTTCCTTAATGTTCTATTTAGTCAGAGGACTAAAAACTGGTGAATTACATCCTATTACATAACTCCACAATGCCTTGGAACATGTGAAATTACATTTAATTTTGTTCTCGAATCATCAACTTCCCCACAGAGTATTGTTCCTTGTGTTGGGGAGAGAAGGTCTGACCTTGATTTACTAGGTTCAGTTGAACAAATGGGGTGGATCTGCTGGGTTTTCTTATTCTGTCCACAGGATTAGGCAGCTGCAATTAGGCCTTCCAGACATGTGAATAAACTAATATTCTGACAAGCATTGCTGCTACTATTGCACCTCAGGACAGAAAACATATTACAGGACAGGACAGTGGTGGTATTGAATTTTCACAAGAATTATTCTGTAAGAAACCATTTTGTTGGATTCATCAAAAGCTAAAAAATACTAAAATTATTTTGTAATAATGAGGTTGTAAACAGTTTCACAATTAACAGAGGAGGCAATTTGTATGGGACTAGACTGCAGATAGTTTTACTGTAATTTTGAGGCAATCTGGATGATCACTCCTGTAAACTTATGTGCAAAACTTAAGTTCATACTTATCTTTGTAAACTTTGTAGCTTTGGCGGTACATATTTTTACACCAAAGAGTGTTACCTGCCAAACTTAAGAGATGATGGGCATTACAGTTTAGGCATCTGCTTTTTCTTAGGAGATCCTTTCCAATTTTCCAAAATTTTCTTTGGCTGGATTTCATCCTTCTATTGACATTTTTGCTAAGGAATAGCCGCAGATATTCTGCAATTACTGTGATTACTTTGAACAGCATCTCCAGACTTAAAGAATTCTGAACGGCGTGGCTCAGTAACTAGAGAACTGGAAATTATTATTTTATGAAGTTAATGTAGTAATCATGCAGTGAAGTGAGAAGTGAGGCTTTCAATGAGGTTGATACTGTGGACAAGAAGAGTGAATAATTGTTCAAGGTACTGAGGTGAGCCAGTGCAGGGGTAATGCAGTAATTGCTTGATATTGAAAGACACTGAGCTGCCAGTTGCTACCATATGTACATCTTTGTGTTAATTACAGATGGTACTGATTTATATGGTAGGCACTAAACCTACTAAACACATTTTACCGAAGACAACTCTTACTTGAATATAACAACTACAAACCTCAGTACAGTTCTGCACTATGAAAATTAACAATCTGACCTCACCATACCAGTTTAATGGCATCAGCAGCATCAGAAACTTCATGACCTCCAATACAAATATTCTCCCCAATAGATGTGAAATTAGAATGGTATAGATGTTTCTTACTTAAGTATATGTTATGTTCAAAAATGCATTTGTCTAATGCCCTTGCAGTCTGTGCCAAAGCTGCATCCCAAGTCTACAAAGCATGAAAGGTGAAATAGTTGTGCAATGTTGAGTTACAACAAAATCTTAAACAATCAGATTAAACCAGTCAGCAATCAGCAGATAAATGTCATATGCTGGAGTTTCATAAAGAAATACTTTCCCTTATTTAGGCAAGTACCTCTGTTTTATTTTAATTGACTTTTCCTATTGCAGCACAGAAATACTAACAATTTTCATTAGATGAGTTTTTCCTCCCTTCACTGTTGAAAATTAACTTTGTAACTGAATTAGCAACTGAAAAGATATTTGAAATGCAGTTTTGTCTTCAGGCAAGGAATTGCTGGCATGTTAATTAAACAGGAAACCTTTTGTGTTTTATTGTTGAACAGGTCATTAAGGATTTTGATTTGATACATAAAAATTAATTCAAAGTAAAAATGCACAGATACTGTAGATTCAATAGTACAAATATTTTAAGTTTTTTTAAGAGAGCCTCTGGAAGCAAACATTTACTCTTCCTATGGTATGGCTTTAAATACACATCAGGGCATTTTACAAAGACACTTTAATGAAGTAAACGTGCCAATTCTTGGCCAGTAACTCATTCTACTACCTCTTACTTCTTTGCAGCTGATTCCTGAACATGAACCATCTTCTGTATTTGTCTTCCAGTCATGACTGTTTTTCAGAAAGTTTACCATTAAAGTGCCCAGTTTTATATCTTAATAGAAGATGCTGTGAATCATTGCTTAGGTTTACTGCTGTCCATATGTTTCAGTTCACTCTTACTTTCTTTTTGGACTTAACTCCACTGGCTGCTGATACTCTTTCCTCCCTAAGGCCTTTGGTTTTTTTCAAGCCATACTTTCAGTCATAACTTTTCAAGGTTTCCATATTCCTGAGCATTTAAAACTGTGTGGCATCTTTTGCAAAAAACTCAATCACTTCCAAAATCACGACCCCTCCCCTTATCTGCCTTTATCTTATAACCCACCCAAGCAAAGGGCATTCTTTGCTGAATAAATGTGTGCTCCCAAGTGTGTTCAGGACGTCATTTAGCTGCCGTTTGCTAACATGTTCCTCTTGTAGCGCTAAGCGGACTAAGCATCAAACATCTGCTTTTTCTGCGCTTTTTTCACTTCTGTTTAGCGCTTTCCACCAAAAGCTTTCATTTGCAACCGGACCTGTCCCTCAGCCCTAGGAGTACAGTTCACGTGTGTGCCTTTGAAAGGGAGCCCGCCTGACGCGGTAGCTGCCGCTGTGGGGCTGTACCGGGCCGTGGGGCCGGGCTGTGGGGCCGTGCCGGG